>NC_046969.1:2336472-2436472 GCF_009769545.1 Cyclopterus lumpus | reverse complement strand
GCCGTCGTAGTGGGAGGGTGGGAGTGGGACTGACCACATTTCATTTAAATTGGCTGCAAAAAGTGGTCGAAGACTGAACTTTATATATATATATATATTAAAAAAAAAAGAAATACAAATAGTGGAGACTCTCTGAGGATCCTCGCACGTCTTACAAAAGGCGCATTACGTTGTCGTCGGCTTCGTCTTTAAACGCTGCTGCGATGCTGGAGCACCAACGACGTACACTCCTCATGTTGTTTCCCAAGAAAGGGGAACTGGAAATGTACTACTAATGTGGAAACTACTAAATGACAGAAGAAGTCATTTGACATTAAAACGTTGCGGACCTCATGTTAAAGACAGAAAGACTATATTTAGCCCCTTTTACCAGTACGTTTGGTCAATGGTTGCTCATGAATCACAGGATACCACTGATTTGCATTAGCTTACCAACTGAAACCCAAAAAGCCTTCAAAGGACGGTAGTGTTAATGCAAATCAGATGCTCCTACATTAGAACAAGTAACCACATTTCATTATTCTCTTTACAAAAGAAACATAGTTGTAAATAATTGTTTATCGTCAACGATGTGTGTTGGTATTGTCATTGGTACAGACAGCAGTGAGCATGGTTTATGTTTCTCTCTCTCATCATCCATAATACAAAAGTACAACATTAAGCTTGGAGGAGTGTTTATTTTACCAACACACATTGGCAGAATTTTGCGAAGTAGAGTCCGCCAACAATTAAAATCCATTATGTAAAAGGAAGAATGTGTGAAGTAACTCTAAAGGCATATTATTGTTAATGATGTTTTCATCGACATATGATCACCTGAAAATGAGAACCGGTGTGTTTTCTTTACCTTACAATGACCCCTTCATACTATGGAGCAGGTCCTGATGGTTGAAATCTGCTTCCTCACCACTAGATGCCTCTAATGAAATGTGGCTTATAAAAATAATGACGGATTTGGTCATTCAACTGTATCATGCCTCAGGCTTTAACGTTTCACACAGAATGGAGACACAATGAGAACATCAAGTGCTGCTGTGCATTCACATGTGCTTTTGTTTCATGCGAGTCAACTGTTGTACGACGACTGCCTGCGTGTTGTGTTACCCCGCAAAGAAGTGCATTTTTGAAGATGAACATGTCAGCAATATGATATCATTGTGTTAATTGGACATGCAACAGCTCAGTAATATCCAGCCAGAGTGCTGGGAGGCTGCACGTTGTGCCATGTCTCACTGAGATCATGATGACAGGAAGCGGACGCCTGCGACCACGACCTGTCTGACAGCCAGCGCACATTATCCTCATCGTGATGCGTTAATGGTCAGGTGATTTCATGCATGTGTGTGTACATGTGTAAAAGCATGGCTTGGGGCGGAGGCTTTCTAGTCAGGGTCATTGCTGTTGGTCAGGGCCTGATTGGATGAATGCATATCACTTAATATCACAATCAACGTCACCATGTGTCTGCTCTAATGTTGCACTAATTAATATGCATTCAACAGTGACTCATGTTACTCATGTATGTGCGTGTGAAAGGGATCATCTGTAGAGACAGAACTACACATGATTCATCAGACCGCATTTACAAAGGCGTTAACCAATAACCGACACACAGCCAGACACCAGCTCGTGGAAAAAGAGGACATCAGGTTATATCAGGGGTTGGTGGAGTTTAAAAACAAAGAGAGTGGGGGGTTATATCCCCAGAAATGTATGTGAAGATTAAAAGATTTGTAAATGTATACTATAGCTATTGGGTTACACTAATTGCAGTGCTCTGAGTTACCATAGTGGGACATAATGTGAATTCTGAATTATACATTTACCTGTGCTTAAGATTTGATACTGTACATACATAGATAGCTATGTATGTACAATATCAAATCTTAGACATATCTACAGTATGATCTTTACCATTTACTTGTTTCCATGTTTTTCAGATTGACACATTATAGAGAAATATAACACATGTATTATAGTTTTACTCAATACAATGCACCCATTTATAATTTGTACTCCCTCGGGATAAAACCAGTTCTATGTCATCTTATCGTAGTTTGGCTGCTCGGCTCGTGGAGTTCTGCCACTGTCCAAGTGGCCGATGCCACTGACTACTGCAGCGCTAGGAAATGCTTTCTTATCTTTTATGTGGTAGTTACTGTGTGCAGTCAAGAGGCAGGAAATGCAAAGATGCTCAGATGCAAAGTAGGACATTGGGGGGGGGAAATGTCCTCCTAAACACAGTTTTAAACAACAACTGAAGGACTTCTTGAATAACTGGTGTTAAATATGATTAAAGTTGTTCATCAGGAGCAGAGATATTGTGTGCGCATTAGTATGTGGACTAGCCACGCAAAACTAAATCCCCCAGGGGCACAGTCAACCTTTCAAACACTAACGGGGACAAAGAACCCACAGGAAGTCAGAGGAGCCAGTAATGACACTCACACAGTCCTACCTTTCAGCATGAAGACTCTGAGTCACATCTACAGTGTAATGACTCATACGGTACATAGTGAATTTATCAACATGCATCAGGACTCCAGATGTTCTGAGCCAGTAGGATTGAATTGATGTCAGAGCTAAAAAATGTATTACTTGACGTTCAGTTCTCTGATGTAATTACTTGCCGTCCCCCAAGTAGACAGAAGTATTCACTTCTTCTCACTGGCACACTTTTCTTCAACTTTTCCTACTTCAAGACATTTAGTGGAATGACCATGATGTCTATAAATGCAGATACATTCAAAATCCATAAAATAAAGCCAGCCTCCCTGCCAGGAAAAGATGAATTTGATTAATTTCAGACTCAGCTGTCGATCATCTGAAATCCAGATTGTGCTGTGAAAGGTGTGGAGGATACAGGGATACATGTCTCAACACACACATTCACCTTTCTCATTTTGTGAGATTGTAAGATTTAGTGGCATCTAGTGGTGAGTTGTAGATTGCAACCAACCAAATGCTCTGGGCGACTGTGGCTCAGTGGTAGAACAGGGTCGTCTTTCAATTAAAAGGATTGGCCGTTGGACCTCCGCTAGCCCATGTCGACGTGTCCTTGGGCAACACACTGTCTCCGGTATACTGTGCCTACAGCGCCCATCAGGTGGCGCCCTGCATGGTAGCTCCTCCCATTAGTGTGTGAATGTGTAAATGATGACAAGTGTGAAAGCTTTGAGTGGTCGGAAGACTAGACAGATACAAGTAGAGATACAAGTACAGTCCATTTACCGTTCCTGTGATCAGAGATAGTTAGGACTTTGGGGATTTTAGTTACTTATTATTAAGCTACTCTTATCAATACTTTGCTATTCTACGTAATGAAATAACTATTTATAAAAACGTGTATAGAATTTTAAAAACACGAAAAGAAAACAATGAAACTCCATGGAAGACGACCATCTCCTTATGTAGACATAAATGTTCTTTTCTAACACGAAAACACAACTATTTTTAGTTTGAAGTGATTACACACTGACTAAAACATAGTTATTTAAAAAAATGTCCATTTCTGACAATGAATCCCATTAAATGTTACACACTGTTCAAGGTGTAATACTTTAAGCCAGCTGAAGGATCCTGAGAAGCAGAAAGGCATATTTTGGGAATATTAAATATCTGCATAGACAATGTTGCCTGAAATAACAACATTCCATGTTTAACCATATCTATGTAAGTGAAGGTCATGTCAGAGAAGATGAATCATGCTCATGTGACTGCTGCTGACATTCTGCTGCCATTGCCATGCTGAACAATAAATACTGAAAGGAAGAGTCAAAATGGGATGCATTTGACCTCACTCACTCAAACATATATTAATCTTTCCACACCCACTGTATTTCCCTAACCGTTACTAAGGTAGTAGTTAGCCATTTATCCATTTGAGGACCTCAAGCGCCAACAAAGACTCTTTTATGACTGCAGGTGTATTTTGTTCAAGTGTTTCTACAGTGACACACGCTCTGAGCTTGGCCAACACCATTCTGAGCTCTACTATGGCTGAAGGAGTTTTTTTTTGGTCCTGTAAAGGTCAACTTAAAAGCAACAATCGTATTCACTATATTTACTAGGGGTGACCCTCAATAGTGGACTTTTTTGACAATCCGATTTAATCTCGTAGTCCAATCGTCACCTCATCTGGATGTGGTGATGAAACAAAGGGTCATGCACTATTCAAACATGTGGGTCCATCAAAGCAGCAGCCTCAGTAAGGCTTCATTAATCTGAGCATCAGGACATATTGTATTACGAAATACACACTGTTTAATTTGGTGTTTCAACTCTGTCTGGTGTTGAAAAAATGGAGGGTTCAAAATTAGAATATAGATCAATGAGCAAAACATCAAACAAACATGATTTGAATATCAGTCTATCATAACCAATTCTTGACGAATCAGAATTGGCGATGTACATTCTTAGTCCTAATTTCAACATTGCTGCAGGCTGTTGTATCAACATGTATTCCATGTCAAATCATTGCTAAGCTGTTACTTAGTCTCTCATATGGGCAGTGGTGCCATCTAATCCATATCTGAGTTACTCCAAATACTGCAAAGCTTGAGAGCTGCACTGTGGAAGATTGCAGACATATGAGAGAGCCGGTCATAATATTTTGTCATTTCACATTAAACGCTGTGGTTTGAGATCACGGTTGCAGTCAAGTCAAATTAATGGCAGGCAGCTCAAAAAGCAATATGATCTTTCTACATCATAGGGCTGATATTTTCTGTTTTAAATTCAACACAATGGCTGCTGTTATTCCGGGACAGCTTTTGAATATTGAATTTCAAAGCACAGCTGTCTCCCACTGAGGCTGAGAAGCTAGAATTTAATCAACGGTGTTTCAGCGTTCGTACTCTTTTCTGTGCTCTCTGATAACGCTCCTAATTTAGCACCAGTCAAAGTGTGTTATCTTTATTGACCAATCATGTGTCGTCTGTTTTAATTTTCAGCTCCATTGTGATAGTGTAAGATCCATTTCACAGAAATAAACATTTAGAGATGGAGGGAGGAGAGGGATGATTTCTGTTTCAGAAGCAGCATCCTATTTTATGACTGCCACCTACTGAGCACCTTCATTTATTGTAGGGTGTATTTGTATTGTCTGCCCTACAGTATGTCATCATGTGTGCACAGAATGTATAGTGATATTTGTTATTGGCTGTTATTATACTTGTATTTCCTCATGACATAAGATCTTCATTAATAATAGCATGTAACAAAGTCAAAGTCATGCTTTCATTGAATATGCCACTCTGCATCATGCATGACTGTGATACAGTACACATTATTTATGTATTCATTGCTATATAAGCCCAACATGTTAATAACTACTAAAGAAAATCACCACCCTGTAAAACTAAAATGTCAAATACACAACAAAAGTAAGTGCAGTGTAAAAACACCACCTTTGTATTGGGGTCAAGCTAATACAACTGAATTACTGAACTTTCTCTTGAGAAAATAATTTATGAAGCTACTAACACGAATACAAATATAATTTTGGACCAGGATCAAAAGAGATAATATTTCATTATATTAATTTATGACATTTTTATAAAATGACCTGGTCAGACCTCAATCTTTACAGCCACAAACTAGAGACACTGAGCATTGAGAGGATGTGCTTATTTCCATATTCACAACAAGGGCTTTTATGAGCAGTTCCAAGAACTGAAGTGCTTGTCATCCAATCACAAAAGAATTCAGAAATCTCCAAATATCAAATTTTTTTTTCGAAACCAAATCGGCATATTTCTTCCATCAACAAGACCATCGTTGACTGAACTGCTTCCAGCAGCAGCCACCATCTAATTCGTATTCCTTGATAAAGCTGCTCCCCAATGAGATGTTACAACGTTTTATATTTTGATTTGGTCATTTCTTGAGAAGAAGTCACTCTATTTTTGCATCTTGAAAGATAAGAACGGAGGATTTGATAGAAACCTCTTGCCCAGTGCAGCTTTAAAAGAGCCTCCCAACATGCTGCTGTCTGCGCCTGTAGTCTCAGCTCCTTCTTGCTGTCCAACACTGGAACAGATGCCCCTATTGTAACTTTACCCTATTGTCGACCTCTCTCCTTCTTTTTCTCCCCGTCTTTCTTTGCCATCCTCCCTCTCCTCCTCTTCATCCTGGTCTCTTGTAAGCCTTTAATCGTGAATAGCTGTGCCGCGCTGAATGTGTCCCTGTGTCTCCTCTCTCGCTGGGAGTACAAGTGCTGTCACTGAACTCGGCCCTGCACTGTTAGCGGAGCTATTGATTCAACTCGTGTGTGTGTGTGTGTGTGTGTGTGTGTGTGTGTGTGTGGATACCTGACTGGACTCCTGTTACTGATGACGGAGCTATATGTGACAGGGCTCTGGCACCAACACACTGCTTGTTTCTTAACCTCGAAGATATGCTTGATAATGCACACACACACACAAAGACACGGTGCATTCACCCTCCGGATGCCCATTGAGGAGCCAGCACAAAGGTTTCCAGTACAATAGTCGCTGGAGCTCCTTGAGCCACCCTTTAATGACCAACTGTACCCCCCAGATACACTGGTTTAGCACTTTGACTGCACTGTGTAGCCGTGAACCGTAGACCAAATGTACATTTACATCTGACTGAAACACCATGTTGTTGTTGTTGTGTCTGCTATATGTTCTGAAAGCATGTTTTCTGTAGTTAATAAGGCAACAGAAAACATTTCATATACCAATGAGTATATTTGTGTTACTTTCATGGTATTTGTCGAGCATCTATTCTGCACTGTGATTGGACAGTGCAGAATAGATGCTCGGCACATTGTGATTCTAAGCTTTTGTAGCATAAAGTCAAATTGTCAGCGCTACAATTGCAAAGACTTCAAAGAAATATTTGACTAAACTTTACCGGAGACTCAAGCTAACTCTTGAATGTTCCCTGAGGGTGTAAGGCCCCTGTTGGCACTGCGGGCTACTCCTGCTATACATCATGCTTTGGAAAATGTTCATCAGTAATGTAGTGTTTATAAATGATCTTTCTAAAAGGATCTTCTGGGTGGCATCGTTGAAGAACATTCTTTATAGCTGGCCTCAAAGATTTATTTGCTAGTTGCTATTATAACTGATAACTATAAATGACACGTGATGTAAGAACCCTTTCATAATGACCTTCTAACATTTATATTTGCAGATGACATACTACATTTTGCTGATGGCTTAACATTTAGCTTATGGCTTAATAGATCATGAGTAGTTTTTAATGGTTAAGCATCATTTATGATAGATGAACCATTGATGAAGCCATTAGTTACAACTCGTACACATTTACTTTGGGCACCTTTTCAGAAAGTGTTCCCAATCTATGGTTTCTTTGCTTCAAGGCGGCTATTGGTTCACATTCATCTGCATTCATTAGGTAAATCAAGTTGTAGAAATGTAAGACTTGGTTTGGTCAGGCCATCGCTCAGAGTGAACCGAATGTCCGAGTGTTGCGTTGCAGACTTTTCAAATCAATGTTCACCTACAGCGACACGACAACTCTATGATACAACGGGACGTGTGTGAGCAGCTACTGAGCTGCTCACACACGTCCTGTTGTATGAGCATGTGTGTTGCAGTCAGTGTGTCATTTGGGTCTGGTTAGGCTTTACTAGAACGCAGACCTGTTGACAGACAGCAGCTCACAGTGGAGATGCCTGGGGCCCTCTGCACTGTGGGACCAGATGTCCAACTGTCATTATGAGCCAGCGCCACTGTAAAACATTTGAAGATGGAAGAAATCATAATTGCCTCGTTAATTAGTTGGCTCCACATCCCAATGGGACTCTCGGTGTGTAATAAAGTCCAATGCACTTGAAAGGTCAACCAGTTTTGCGTGTACCTGTAAAATCCGGAGAGGTGGTTCCTTAGAGCTAACGAGCTCCCAGTCATTCACAATAAGACCGAAGTCATTTCTAGTACGACGAAAGGTCACACACGGTGTTCTGTTAACTAGTAGTTACACACACTATTTGGTCATTTTAGAATGTTTAACCTATATGCTGTGCTCGAAGACAAGGCGTCTAATAACTTCTGACTGGTGTACGGATTTAAGCATTTAAAATACCATAAAAATGTAATTTCTGCCAGTTAGACCACAGTGAAACGGGCGTTTAGAGACTAATTTGGTTACTTGTCCATGAGGCAGAGAAAGACAGCCTCCTCCACTGTTGGCCCATTACACAGTCTACTTAGAAAATGATCATCTTCGTTAGTAATGGCATATAAGGACAGACGAGCCTCCTCCACTGTTGGCGACCCGTGGATGACTTGGCAGCGTGAGCACAACTCATCATCATCACTCGCTTGCAGCTCGGCTTTTTATCCGCGCAGCGCCGAGTCTTTTCCTTATATAATTCATGGTGATTTTTTTCGACAACTTTAGGCACCGCGGGTCGAAACTTTGAGGCAAACGTGTTGAATGTTCATGCAAAGTGTGAGTAGAGGCCCGTACTCGTGCCTAGAGGCATTCGAATGAGAAAACAGACGCGTACGGAGCTGGCAGTCCACAGCCTGCTTGGCAGCCTGACCACAGGACATGAGCCCTCCTTCATCTTCAACAGCTCTTCTCCAAAAAATATTCAGGTTGTTTGCTTATACTTTGCCCCGCGGGCTCCTTTAATAATTCATACATGTTATCCATAAGCGTGGCCAAATGTGACTAAATTAAGTGATTTTTGTTGATGATTCAAAAAGGCAAAAAAGATGATCTACCTGATTTTGCCCCCTAGCTCGTGTGTGTACTTTATATTCCAGTGAGCTTTGCCATCTTCTGCTTGTTAGCTGCAAGGTGATCCTTGAAAAATAGGGCCAATGCCCTCGTTGACATTCACACATTTAGGAGTGTGATATCTCATCACCGGGCCTGTGCCTTTACGTTGCCAAATGGCTGCGGGATTGCAGCACAAGAGAAGTGGAATGGCATGTTGACATTGTTGCATTTGTCATGGAAACCTTCCGGCGCCCCGAACCACATGCTAGCTCATCATCTCACAGCTTGGTGGAAATGAGGAATGTGGACTGAGAATTGTAAGAACCTCAACACATTTTTTTTAACCCAGAGCTTGGCAAAGGAAACTGACTGGCTAAAATAAATATAAAAATGTCCCTTAAAATGTATTTGAGTCAGCATGATAAGGAGGCTTTTGGATGATGAGAAATCCTAATCATACACAGCCTTCGGACTTCCAAGCTCTCACTCAGACTCTCATCCCTCTGTTTATATTCCATGGCTTCTACTGCCAGCTTAACATTATTATCCCCATTTCATGTGAAATCTCATTAAATTAGTTATCCAACTGTGTTTCTTACCGTCCATTTGTCGGATGTTTTTAAGTACATTATCATTACTTAACACAGTTCTCTTCAGACCTCTAAACTTTTCTTCCTGCCAAAACATTGTGGGAGCCGGGCATCGAGTGGCTGTCCTTTGCTGTGAGGTTATTGATGAGCTGCTAATGAAAGGCCCATTAAAGGAGAGCAGATTGATCCACTGAGGGCCTGATGACAGTGTCATTGCAACCCGGGACACAACAGAAGAAGACATGCTTTGCCACGAGGCTGCAGAGCAAGGATGAAATAATAGTTGTGGATGCTGCGCCACCTGCGATCCTATTATTTATATGTTCCATAACCTCCCATTTGAATGCAAATGACATGTCATTACATGTAAAGTGACTAACACAGAGTTAATATTATTGTATGTGACTTATGCTCACTTGATGGCTGTCCGTCCCATAATTGGTCACGGTTGCCCCCTGCTGTTCCCTGTTCTCCCGTTATGTCATCTCACAGAAACACGTGGAATAACCATAACCTCATGACAGCACACTACCAGGTACTACGCAAATCTACACAATACGTGCCCACACGGAAACTATCTGACATCTAGACAACAAAACTAATGTTTGGTTCAGAAAAACACATCACGGTTGGGCTTAAAGTTAGTACATAAACTAAGTTAAATACGTGAATGTGTTTTCATAACTCAACAACACATTACATTACATATCATTTAGCTGACGCTTTTATCCAAAGCGATTTACAATAAGTGCATTAAACCATGAGTCCAAACTCAGAACAACAAGAATCAAGCAAGTACAATTTCTTCAATAAAGTTAAACTACAGAGTACTATCCGTAAGAGACATTTAAGTGCTACTAAAGTGCTAAACAACAAAGTGCTATCGGTAAGGGACATTTAAGTGGTACTAGAGTGTTACTACGGCTCTATCTTTCCTATTCAAGGTATAGTCGAAAAAGATGTGTTTTTAGTTTGCGACGGAAGATGTAGAGACTTTCTGCTGTCCTGATGTCAATGAGGAGCTCGTTCCACCAATGAGGAGCCAGCACAGCAAACAGTCGTGACTTTGTTGAGTGTTTAGCTCGAAGTGAAGGAGCTACAAGCCGATTGGCAGAAGCCGAGCCAAGTGAACGGGCTGGGGTGTGAGGTTAGACCATGTCCTGGATGTGAGGTTTGACCATGTCCTGGGTGTGAGGTTAGACCATGTCCTGGGTGTGAGGTTAGACCATGTCCTGGGTGTGAGGTTAGACCATGTCCTGGGTGTGAGGTTAGACCATGTCCTGGGTGTACGGTTAGACCATGTCCTGGATGTGAGGTTAGACCATGTCCTGGGTGTGAGGTTAGACCATGTCCTGGGTGTGAGGTTAGACCATGTCCTGGATGTGAGGTTAGACCATGTCCTGGGTGTGAGGTTAGACCATGTCCTGGATGTGAGGTTAGACCATGTCCTGGGTGTGAGGTTAGACCATGTCCTGGATGTAGACCGGACCCGATCTGTTCGCAGCACGGTACTCAAGTACCAATGTTTTGAAGCGGATGCGGGCGGCCACCGGTAACCAGTGAAGGTCGCGGAGGAGCGGAGTAGTGTGGGTGAATTTCGGGACACAACACTTGACTCCTGTTTGGGTTGGAGCCAAGCTCTCATGAGCTCTGAGCATTGCATATTCACATGAGTGTGTTTAATTCACATATCCACCACAACAAAGGATCCTAATCAACTAGCTTGCACATTTTAACTTTTACATCTTAAACGAGAATTAGGCTTCTTGTGCGTTTTAGCCCACACAGTCTGGAAATAGTTATTGACATTGCACATTTATGGTGAATTCCTTTCTAACATGAACAGAGTAGGTCTGGTTCTTAAGAGATAAAATAGGAAATCAAGAGATTTTTGCCAGCAGAAAATCCTGTCTCGGACTGTTAAGTGTTTTTGTGTCTGAGAAGCCTCGCAGGCTTTAAGGGTAACGCTCCAACTGGACTTCTTGAGACCCATTTCTGCAGCTCCTTGTGCTGGTTTAAGGCTAGCCAGGTTTCCATCTGAAAGCCTGCGTACAGGCTGCAGCCATCTCTGTAATGTGCTGCGTGCAGAGAAGCATCCTCGCAGAATAACTGATCACAACTCTTCCTGCTGGAGATGGTTGAATTGGGAAAGTGCTGTTAATAACTTAACTGTTAATAACTGGTATGGCAGTTCAACAAGACTGATCTACATACCCATGTATGTTATTCAGTACATCTAATCATGCACCTGTATGTTTTATGGGTTGTAAAAATCCATATAAACATACTTTGAATGTACCAGTGTAATACAGACTGGGGCTACGAATGTCTTATTTCACCAAATCTCATCCAGCTGTGAGCAGCACATGTCTCACATGTTATCAAGCATGGAACAGTGTATCAATTTCCATGTGAACAGATTGCTGTTAAATGGCTGAAAAGTGCAATCTAAGACTTGGGCTTCTTTTCCTTTCACCCTTCAGAAATAATGACCTAAAACGTCACATTAAAATGAAATTGAGTCTTGTGGTTTTTTTTTTTTCTCACATCTGAAAGAGATTATCTGAGTTTTCTTGCCCTGCAGCAGTCAAAATGAAACATCTACACCTGCAGGCTGATATCTACTTTTTTTGATGGAAGCCCAGCACAAAAAAAATATTCATAAAAGAACACATAAAAAAAATATATTGTAGCAAATGTATAGGATATATCAGTATACGAATAAAAGGTATGGACGCTCATATGGAATAGGGATAAGAAAAAAAGTCCCATTAGAGCACAGCTAAAAAGGTGCCTCCCCTTGGACCACCTCCCGACACAGTTCCCATTGGTACTGGACCACCACTACCATTGTCTTTCAGACATATCCAGTTTACAACATGTAACAAGGAGCTGTGAGCTTATTATATGAATCTTCACCGCTCTACAAAGATCACTCTTTCAGAGACAGATTGCTGAGATACTGTTACATGGCTGTGTGTCCCAAGGAAAAATGTAATTTATTTAAAGATGAAAAAATTAACTTTCAAAAAGAAGAAGTTTGTACAGAAAAGAAAATAGCGTCATGCATCATACCTACCAATCTGAAGAATCTCCAAGGTATATATATGATTCCTAGCTATATACATTGCGTTATAATAAAACAAGATACAGTCCTTAATGTGCAGGAGTACACCTATTTTGCAGGGGACAATCAGGTAACACTTTACTTTAGTATAAATATATACAATTTATAAACACTATTAAAAATGCGACACGGTCTAAAGACATTTTGTGTTTTTTGTAAGTTTACACAATGATGACGTGTTTACTATATTGTCTTTCATTAGCTGTTCATACATGGATATAAAATAAATTTCAATGATATCAGCTGATTGAATGTGTGCTATCAGCTGTTATCCTCTCCTCACACGGATGATCACCGATAGAAGAAGAGGACCTCTGGTGGCTGAAGCAATTATGACGGTAGCAAAGAAGGAAGTCGGGTGACCTCATTTGAGGAGAGTCTTGTGTAGACTAAGGAGAAAGATGGAGTGGATGGTCGGGGCAAACAAACACAGGACTTTCACGCAGGAGAACGCTGTTTGTGTTATGCAGTGGTTCTCAAACGGTGGGGCGCGCACCCTCTAGTGTGTCGCAGTGGTATTACAGGAGCAAATGCAGAAAGACATTTTATTGAGGACTTCACATATTACACAAGTTCAAAGTACACAGACATAAAACTAAGTCATTAATAACTACATGTTGACACCTTCGTGTACATGTTTACTTTACTTCCTTAACAGGTTACACTGTGCATGCGCGGCGGCCAAGATTATTGGTGACCTGCTGATTCTTGGCGTTTTGCCAAAAGCCCATCTCTGTGAGATCGGCTTTTCCGCTGTTGCCCTTCAAAACAAGAGCTCGACGTTGAGCATGATTTGAGATGGGCTTTTCCGCTGTTGCCCTTCAAAACAAAAGCTCAACATTGAGCATGATTTGAGATGGGCTTTTCCGCTGTTGCCCTTCAAAACAAGAGCTCAACGTTGAGCATGATTTGAGATGGGCTTTTCCGCTGTTGCCCTTCAAAACAAAAGCTCAACATTAAGCATGATTTGAGATGGGCTTTTCCGCTGTTGCCCTTCAAAACAAAAGCTCAACATTAAGCATGATTTGAGATGGGCTTTTCTGCTGTTGACCTTCAAAACAAGAGCTCAACATTGAGCATGATTTGAGATCGGCTTTTCCGCTTTTGCCCTTCAAAACAAGAGCTCAACATTGAGCATGAATTGAGTCGCCTGCAACCCCGTTTAAAACAGATTTGGAGTGGAAAGCAGGCTCATTGCAGCCACTAATACTAATACAACTTGACACACATATCTCCACTAATTGTGTTTTGCACAGGTTGCACGTTATTGTTTTGGAAATGTATGCAGTGTAAAACTCTTTATTGCCACATATTTTAACTTGTTTAGTTTTTCACAGGTTGCACTTATTGTTATCATCTTGAAAAGATATCCAGTGCAAAACAGGTTCATTTGCAGTCACAATAAGATATTTCTTTGCCAGTGTGCTTTTTTGCACATATATAACTTTATTTGCATTATTCTAACAAAGTGATTGCACATTTGGTTTACTTGATTTCTTCATTCTACGTATTGAAAAAGCACAGATGGAGGAGTCACAAAAAGTTATTTCAATAAAAAGTCAGCGTAGACCATTTTGTTGGGGCGGTGGGGCACGAACATGTTTCTTCCGTACGACAGGTCTACTTACTAAGTTACAAAACGCTCGTAACAAGAGTACTTATTTAAGCCACCATTGTTGACAATTATATTAATACATGTGTTTATTTACTGAAAATGTGAGTAAACTTGAGATTGTTGGTGGGGGCATGAACAATTTATGCAATATCAGTTTATTTGACGTATTCCTATTGACGTTTGTTTCCTTCTGGTTATGTGACGAATGAGGGAAGGACACATTGTGAACGAGAAAACCCAAACCAGGAGATAACGTGGGTGTCGTTATTAAAAGTTTCTTCCAGACTAAGTCCCAATCCCTGACTTCTTTTAAATAAACTGGGTCAGCAGTGTTTTATAACGCCTCCATTTTAGGCTTTCGAAAACACCAAAGTAGTGCAAAAGATATGCCCTTTAAAACAAAAATGCATTATTGTTGACGTGGCCACAGTATATGCAGCATCATATCGTAAGCCTCACCAAAGTTTTAGGAGGCTTTTCTAACAATTAAAATGGTTGACTGGAGAAGAAAAACATAAACAAGTAATAATCCAAACGAATATACTTTCACAATGGCACACTCAGTCACACATAAACTGAGAGCAGAATGGCATTTTAATTCATTTCAACAATGAATAAACATGTGCTCACAATACCGTGGCAACAGAGAGTCGTGTGTGTGTGTGTGTGTGTGTGTGTGTGTGTGTGTGTGTGAGTGGTTACAGAGTGTAAAACCTAAAACTGTGAATTGTAGCAAAATCCCAATGCCAAACAAACAAACACACACACACACACACACACACACAGGGAGCACACTGCCAACCAGGTTGGATGGGTGCAGGTTAAGGAGGAGGAAGGGCGATGCTAATTTCGGTACACGCAGAGAGAGAGAAGCTGCATTTCAACCAAAACACAGTCTGGGGTGTCTATCGGGTGTAAAGGTGAGCTGTAAGGGGAGACCGGACCGCAGACTGAGGAGTAATCAATACAACCAATAACCAGACGAGCAGGTATCTCTCCCTGTTAGCTGGAGAAACACAGGCAGCAGCAGCAGTAGCATAGAGAGCGAGCTGGTAGAGCGGCCTTGATCCTCTGCCGCCCCCTTTGAGACACATACACACAGACTGAGGCGACCACTGGGGCGCTCAACCAGCTCCGCTTTGCAAGGTAAATGTATAGATTCAGTTTGCTTTCGGCTCGAGTACTTGCACTGGGCATGATAATGTGTACGTGTGATTTAGTTTCCCCTAAATTGACATCATTAGTTTATTCCTTTCACCCATCAGTGGCTGTGTTTACGTGCTGCTGGTCCTCCTCGGGGGGAAGAGTCATTCAGGTTAATCACGGGACGCCAGCCGTTGCTGCTTTGAGGTGGAGTCCAGTAAGCACGTTAACAATGCTGCTTTATACTTCAGACACATGCTAGGGGGACAATGAGGTGACGGATGCTGTTATGTTTGACATCAAAATCTGCCCATAATGCAGTGTGAGTTTTTGCAAAGGAGGAACGCTTCCTTCAGTTTCATTTAGTTCCTCGGTAACAAAGTGATGGGAGCCGGTAATGAGGTGTGTAGGTGCACCGGTTACCATTCAACACGCTGCAGCAGGCCGGCCCCTGCCGCCACTGTGCTGTACTGTATTGATGTGTGCCCCGGTCCTCCAGAGGAGCCTCCTCGGTAACATTCGTTAACATAGGGCCAGGGGGGAGAGTAGAAGGACCTGCAGTACGATGTTTCCGACCTGCTGCGGCTTTGTCTCACCGTGTGCTGCATGTGCCCCGTGCAAAGGGAGCCGGGGGTTGGTATTTAACAGGTGTTGTGGCTGCAGGCATCAGGTAGCACTGTATTCATGTGTGTGTGTGTGTGTGTGTGTGTGTGTGTGTGTGTCTGTCTTTGTGAGAGAGAGGATCTAAAATATAACTAATTCATCTAAATGAAACTAGCACAGAGGACCGATTCAAATATAATGAGCACCAATGCGTACAATGTACCCACGAATTCCCCTTTTAACGGCATGATGCTGAGGTACTTGTTCAGTTTACACATCTATTTCAGCATCTTATCATCAACCACAGGAGTGCCGTCGTCGTCTTCACACACAATATGGCATTCTGAAAGGATACAGAAGACAGAATACTTTTAAAACATGAGGACACTTTGCTGATTATACCACTGCACTGGGACTTAAAGGGTATTTCTAGTGATTTAGTATTGCTCTTCCATAAAGTCCTGGACACTTGCTAGTACATTGCTAGTTTCTTGAAAGGGTCACAATTGACCAGGCTTCAGGCTTCCTTACGCTGACTTTTAGTCCCAAGTATGGCTCGAGAACCAAAAGTGCCCCATCTTATCACTTATTGTGCAACTAGTGTCTCTTTACTAGACCCTCTTCTCCTGCTAAATACCTTTCCATGTTGTACATGCTCGTCACATCCAGTCTCCAGGCTTCCTCTTTGTTGTCTCCAAGACAAACCCAGACCTGACTTTACAACGCTCCTCCATAGCCACAGAAGACAGCACTCCGTGTCTAGTACGCTGGCCTTTTTGTGGTGAACATGATAGGACTGATAGTTCCATTGTCCCAGTTTGAACGCAGTGGTTATAATAGTAATGGATTACCGTAATGTTGCTAATAATTCCTTCAATGCACAAACAAATATGGTATGGTAGGTCAAAGTTGAAGCAGGTTGGATAAGTGTTTTGTCACACCCGTTGGACGAACCAGGGCTTTGAGCGAGGGAAAATAATCCAGTATTGCACCTTCATATGGAATATATGGAAAAGAGTTAAAGAGTTAATACCTACCATGAAATTTGCCTTTAGTTTTTTCACAAGAAAACTAACTATTCAGCTCAAAAAGGTTGTTCACTCTTATTACTTATAATATCAAACAGAGATCAGGGGTACAGTGCCACCGTGCATACATGACTGCTGTCAAGCCGTCACTGAGCTTCTCCATGGTCCTATCAGCTGACAGACTCTAAAGTTGGATGCACAAATGCATTCAATTGGCCCCGATGGAGCTGACCAGAGACCACAATAATAAGAAACAGCTTGAGGCTATGTTTACTTCTTGTCAGCTGAAATAAGCTTAAAAACACCTTATTTTAGTCACATGTGAATCCTTCCGCAACTGTCAGCTCTGTAGACTGTAAATAAAGGCTTTTTGTATACAGTCTTTTGATATTTGACTTGTAATATACAGACTTCTTTACAGTCGATGGTCAGTTTGATCTGGGCCTATTGTGGGTGCACTACAATTTAAGCATCAGCTGATTCAACCACAAGTGTGCATGTGACGGCTTCACCGCAGTCATAAAAGCATTGACTCCGGATCACTGATAAACATCTTTAAGCAAATAAGAGGAAACAACCTTTTGCTCTTTATCTTGTTTGCTGTCTCGAGATAAGACAATAATTAACTTCTGATCTCTTGATAACGACATTTAAAAACATGGCCATTCACACCTTCCGCATGGAGGTCCTTTCTTTATTTATAGTTGTGGCATTCAATGGCAGTACACACTGTATCTTTGGTTTTCTAAAGTTCTGAATACTTCCTCCAACATTTAAGATGCATATCTGACCATGAAGCATAGGATCCTTTCATACCATTTACTGTGACCTATATAACTGTAATCTCATTCTTTTTCAGTTTAGTTTTTGTTCTTGGATGGAACAATGTTATCAGTATTTGTCAAAGTCCAAACTCTCCAGGGAGCCACCATGTCACCCGCTGAGGCTGCTGGGAGTTTTTGATGCGACACAAAAGCTTGAGGAGGTGCAAGAGCGAGATTAAGATGCATGAAGAGACAGTCTGAAGGAATAGAGAGAAAGTCCATATACACTTCAAGGCTAGAAACTCTTCCTGAGAATCAGTTTGTGTCGCATCAGGACAAGTGGATGCACATATACAGTAGGTCCCCTTTACATGAAGACTCAATAAATCCACAAACAGCTCAGTGCAAACGTATCCTGAATGCACAAAGCCTGTCGGAAGGCTGAATGAGGAGAGAGAAATCAAACAATTTTGACAGTACATTAAAATAATAGACGTCTCAGTTGTCTTATAATTTCAACTACAGAAATCCATTGAAGAACGCGCTGTGGCCCATTGATTTACACCATTAAAGAGGTATGGCTGTCGATTTGGTAATGTTTCAGTTGCAGAGAAGGGTTTGATATGGGAGCTGTTTGCCATGCTCAAGGGACTACACTCCACCACTTTAGTGTATGTCACTTTGACATGGCATGTTTTGACAAACTCCATGAGTCATTTTCTTTCAACCAAGGCAAACCAGGTGTGGTTTCAATACAGGGACTCAATACAACGATTGGAGTTTCATGTGCAGTCGTCCTGTTTTTATCATTCAACATTCATGTCCCAAGAAGATGATTCCTAATTGCTTTAGCACCACCACAAGGTTCATATTTCTGGTTTTGAGTGAAATGATCATGACACTATTGAATGGGAATTTTTTTAACTCATGGTAAATGGACCTGTACTTTGTAGAGCGCTTTTCTAGTCTTCCGACCAATCAAAGTGCTTCAACACTACATGACATCATTTACCCATATTCATACACTGATGGCAGGAGCTATGGTTCCACCTGAACATCATCAGTAACTAACTTTCACACACATTCATACGCCGTAGAACAGCTACGGGAGACATTTTTGGCTTAAGTGTCTTGCCCAAGGACACATCAACATGGACTTGTGGAGCCGGGGATCGAACCGCCGATGATCTGATTGAAGGACGACCCTGCTCACCACTGAGCCACAGTCGCCCCCTTTCATGCAGTGAAATATCAAAGACTAGATGCATATAACTTCACATTATCATTCAAACTTTTCAAATACAATACCAGGGTCAGTGGCCCAAACACTTTAAACTATGAGGCTCTCGGTTACCTTTTTCTATCTTGCTGCCCTATGACCTTCTGTCTTCTCTCTTCCTGCCCTCTGACCTTCTGTCTTCTCTCTTCCTGCGCTCTGACCTTCTGTCCTCTCTCTTCCTGCCCTCTGACCTGTCTTCTCTCTTCCTGCCCTCTGACCTTCTGTCCTCTCTCTTCCTGCCCTCTGACCTGTCTTCTCTCTTCCTGCGCTCTGACCTTCTGTCCTCTCTCTTCCTGCCCTCTGACCTGTCTTCTCTCTTCCTGCCCTCTGACCTGTCTTCTCTCTTCCTGCCCTCTGACCTTCTGTCCTCTCTCTTCCTGCCCTCTGACCTGTCTTCTCTCTTCCTGCCCTCTGACCTTCTGTCCTCTCTCTTCCTGCCCTCTGACCTTCTGTCCTCTCTCTTCCTGCCCTCTGACCTGTCTTCTCTCTTCCTGCCCTCTGACCTTCTGTCCTCTCTCTTCCTGCCCTCTGACCGTCTGTCTTCTCTCTTCCTGCCCTCTGACCTTCTGTCTTTTCTCTTCCTGCCCTCTGACCGTCTGTCTTCTCTCTTCCTGCCCTCTGACCTTCTGTCTTCTCTCTTCCTGCCCTCTGACCGTCTGTCTTCTCTCTTCCTGCCCTCTGACCTTCTGTCTTTTCTCTTCCTGCCCTCTGACCGTCTGTCTTCTCTCTTCCTGCCCTCTGACCTTCTGTCTTCTCTCTTCCTGCCCTCTGACCTTCTGTCCTCTCTCTTCCTGCCCTCTGACCTTCTGTCCTCTCTCTTCCTGCCCTCTGACCTGTCTTCTCTCTTCCTGCCCTCTGACCTGTCTTCTCTCTTCCTGCCCTCTGACCTTCTGTCCTCTCTCTTCCTGCCCTCTGACCGTCTGTCTTCTCTCTTCCTGCCCTCTGACCTTCTGTCCTCTCTCTTCCTGCCCTCTGACCTGTCTTCTCTCTTCCTGCCCTCTGACCTTCTGTCCTCTCTCTTCCTGCCCTCTGACCTTCTGTCCTCTCTCTTCCTGCCCTCTGACCGTCTGTCTTCTCTCTTCCTGCCCTCTGACCTTCTGTCCTCTCTCTTCCTGCCCTCTGACCTGTCTTCTCTCTTCCTGCCCTCTGACCTTCTGTCCTCTCTCTTCCTGCCCTCTGACCGTCTGTCTTCTCTCTTCCTGCCCTCTGACCTGTCTTCTCTCTTCCTGCCCTCTGACCGTCTGTCTTCTCTCTTCCTGCCCTCTGACCTTCTGTCCTCTCTCTTCCTGCCCTCTGACCGTCTGTCTTCTCTCTTCCTGCCCTCTGACCTTCTGTCCTCTCTCTTCCTGCCCTCTGACCTGTCTTCTCTCTTCCTGCCCTCTGACCGTCTGTCTTCTCTCTTCCTGCCCTCTGACCTTCTGTCCTCTCTCTTCCTGCCCTCTGACCGTCTGTCTTCTCTCTTCCTGCCCTCTGACCTTCTGTCCTCTCTCTTCCTGCCCTCTGACCGTCTGTCTTCTCTCTTCCTGCCCTCTGACCGTCTGTCTTCTCTCTTCCTGCCCTCTGACCTGTCTTCTCTCTTCCTGCCCTCTGACCTTCTGTCTTCTCTCTTCCTGCCCTCTGACCTTCTGTCTTCTCTCTTCCTGCCCTCTGACCTGTCTTCTCTCTTCCTGTCCTCTGACCTGTCTTCTCTCTTCCTGCCCTCTGACCTTCTGTCCTCTCTCTTCCTGTCCTCTGACCTTCTGTCCTCTCTCTTCCTGCCCTCTAACCTGTCTTCTCTCTTCCTGCCCTCTGACCTTCTGTCCTCTCTCTTCCTGTCCTCTGACCTTCTGTCCTCTCTCTTTCTGCCCTCTGACCTGTCTTCTCTCTTCCTGCCCTCTGACCGTCTGTCTTCTCTCTTCCTGCCCTCTGACCTTCTGTCTTCTCTCTTCCTGCCCTCTGACCTGTCTTCTCTCTTCCTGTCCTCTGACCTGTCTTCTCTCTTCCTGCCCTCTGACCGTCTGTCTTCTCTCTTCCTGCCCTCTGACCTGTCTTCTCTCTTCCTGCCTTCTGACCTTCTGTCCTCTCTCTTCCTGTCCTCTGACCTTCTGTCCTCTCTCTTCCTGCCCTCTGACCTGTCTTCTCTCTTCCTGCCCTCTGACCTTCTGTCTTCTCTCTTCCTGCCCTCTGACCTTCTGTCTTCTCTCTTCCTGCCCTCTGACCTGTCTTCTCTCTTCCTGCCCTCTGACCTTCTGTCCTCTCTCTTCCTGCCCTCTGACCTGTCTTCTCTCTTCCTGCCCTCTGACCTGTCTTCTCTCTTCCTGCCCTCTGACCGTCTGTCTTCTCTCTTCCTGCCCTCTGACCGTCTGTCTTCTCTCTTCCTGCCCTCTGACCTTCTGTCTTCTCTCTTCCTGCCCTCTGACCTGTCTGTCTTCTCTCTTCCTGCCCTCTGACCTGTCTTCTCTCTTCCTGCCCTCTGACTTTCTGTCTTCTCTCTTCCTGCCCTTTGACCTGTCTTCTCTCTTCCTGCCCTCTGACCTTCTGTCTTCTCTCTTCCTGCCCTCTGACCTGTCTTCTCTCTTCCTGCCCTCTGACCGTCTGTCTTCTCTCTTCCTGCCCTCTGACCTTCTGTCTTCTCTCTTCCTGCCCTCTGACCTGTCTGTCTTCTCTCTTCCTGCCCTCTGACCTGTCTTCTCTCTTCCTGCCCTCTGACCTGTCTTCTCTCTTCCTGCCCTCTGACCGTCTGTCTTCTCTCTTCCTGCCCTCTGACCTGTCTTCTCTCTTCCTGCCCTCTGACCTGTCCTCTCTCTTCCTGCCCTCTGACCGTCTGTCTTCTCTCTTCCTGTCCTCTGACCTGTCTTCTCTCTTCCTGCCCTCTGACCTTCTGTCCTCTCTCTTCCTGTCCTCTGACCTTCTGTCCTCTCTCTTCCTGCCCTCTAACCTGTCTTCTCTCTTCCTGCCCTCTGACCTTCTGTCCTCTCTCTTCCTGTCCTCTGACCTTCTGTCCTCTCTCTTTCTGCCCTCTGACCTGTCTTCTCTCTTCCTGCCCTCTGACCGTCTGTCTTCTCTCTTCCTGCCCTCTGACCTTCTGTCTTCTCTCTTCCTGCCCTCTGACCTGTCTTCTCTCTTCCTGTCCTCTGACCTGTCTTCTCTCTTCCTGCCCTCTGACCGTCTGTCTTCTCTCTTCCTGCCCTCTGACCTGTCTTCTCTCTTCCTGCCTTCTGACCTTCTGTCCTCTCTCTTCCTGTCCTCTGACCTTCTGTCCTCTCTCTTCCTGCCCTCTGACCTGTCTTCTCTCTTCCTGCCCTCTGACCTTCTGTCTTCTCTCTTCCTGCCCTCTGACCTTCTGTCTTCTCTCTTCCTGCCCTCTGACCTGTCTTCTCTCTTCCTGCCCTCTGACCTTCTGTCTTCTCTCTTCCTGCCCTCTGACCTTCTGTCTTCTCTCTTCCTGCCCTCTGACCTGTCCTCTCTCTTCCTGCCCTCTGACCTGTCTTCTCTCTTCCTGCCCTCTGACCTTCTGTCCTCTGTCTTCCTGCCCTCTGACCTTCTGTCTTCTCTCTTCCTGCCCTCTGACCGTCTGTCTTCTCTCTTCCTGCCCTCTGACCTGTCTTCTCTCTTCCTGCCTTCTGACCTTCTGTCCTCTCTCTTCCTGTCCTCTGACCTTCTGTCCTCTCTCTTCCTGCCCTCTGACCTGTCTTCTCTCTTCCTGCCCTCTGACCTTCTGTCTTCTCTCTTCCTGCCCTCTGACCTTCTGTCTTCTCTCTTCCTGCCCTCTGACCTGTCTTCTCTCTTCCTGCCCTCTGACCTTCTGTCCTCTCTCTTCCTGCCCTCTGACCTGTCTTCTCTCTTCCTGCCCTCTGACCTGTCTTCTCTCTTCCTGCCCTCTGACCGTCTGTCTTCTCTCTTCCTGCCCTCTGACCGTCTGTCTTCTCTCTTCCTGCCCTCTGACCTTCTGTCTTCTCTCTTCCTGCCCTCTGACCTGTCTGTCTTCTCTCTTCCTGCCCTCTGACCTGTCTTCTCTCTTCCTGCCCTCTGACCTGTCTTCTCTCTTCCTGCCCTCTGACTTTCTGTCTTCTCTCTTCCTGCCCTTTGACCTGTCTTCTCTCTTCCTGCCCTCTGACCTTCTGTCTTCTCTCTTCCTGCCCTCTGACCTGTCTTCTCTCTTCCTGCCCTCTGACCGTCTGTCTTCTCTCTTCCTGCCCTCTGACCTTCTGTCTTCTCTCTTCCTGCCCTCTGACCTGTCTGTCTTCTCTCTTCCTGCCCTCTGACCTGTCTTCTCTCTTCCTGCCCTCTGACCTGTCTTCTCTCTTCCTGCCCTCTGACCGTCTGTCTTCTCTCTTCCTGCCCTCTGACCTGTCTTCTCTCTTCCTGCCCTCTGACCTGTCCTCTCTCTTCCTGCCCTCTGACCGTCTGTCTTCTCTCTTCCTGCCCTCTGACCGTCTGTCTTCTCTCTTCCTGCCCTCTGACCTTCTGTCTTCTCTCTTCCTGCCCTCTGACCTGTCTGTCTTCTCTCTTCCTGCCCTCTGACCTGTCTTCTCTCTTCCTGCCCTCTGACCTGTCCTCTCTCTTCCTGCCCTCTGACCGTCTGTCTTCTCTCTTCCTGCCCTCTGACCTGTCTTCTCTCTTCCTGCCCTCTGACCTTCTGTCTTCTCTCTTCCTGCCCTCTGACCTGTCTTCTCTCTTCCTGCCCTCTGACCTAAATAAATTGTATTTAAATAGCTCCTTTTAAAAAAGTAGCAAAAGCAAGACACTAAAACAACAGAAGACTCAATAGTGAGTTAAACCCTAATACAACAGTAGAATATATGAAACCATTAAACCAATCGATACAATATGAATGTATTAATAAATGAATACAATTTAATAATGGAATAAAATAATTGAGTCAATACATTTTTTTAAATAATTGAGTAAAATCAATTATAAATAAAGCAGTAAAGCGACAACTTCACGTAAAGGCCTCTTCGTCTTCTTAGCAATACAAGAGTAAAGTGTATTTTAAAGATGTTTAGAGGTGAAACATATGGAAGGAGGGAATGGCGAGTGACTCCAGTTAACTAAAGATAGGCGAGGTTGAGCCGCCCGGCATCAGATATTATTGAGCAGCTGGACTCATTTACATCATTTACTCATTTCCTTAGCCAGGGGGTATGTGAGGGTCCACGTGACTTATATTACATTATCTGCATATGTCCACGAGGGTCCCATGGATGTCTGCAGAACAGAATTTAAGTGCCGACTGCACATTTGTAGAAGATGTCTCCATCCACAGACACTAATAAAGTAAAATATTTAGAGGTCCATTTAGTAGATATAATCTAAACCCTAAAAGTCCTCTCCGGTTGCAGTTTGGCACACGTCAGCACACCACAAGAGGGTGTTACATCACCTGAACAGCTGGCCGCTCATTATAACACAAAGTTGTCTCTTGGAAAAGAACTTGAACACAATTTTTTTTATTCATTTCTTGTTATTCACATGACAGCAGCGAAATATGATCAACTTCAGTTGTTGAGAAACTACATAGTTCTCCTTATTGTACTGGGGTGTTTGTGTGTGTGCTGTATGGTCAGAGTTATTAGTATTATTATTAGTATTACCTTTCTGACCCCGCCTTCCAGTCTCTTCTGCTCTCCATCTGGACATTTTCACTCTTCTATTATTCTGTCTCATGTCGACCTGTTATCATATCTTAGTTTTATCTTTCAAAAACATTTATCCATTTTCACCTGTAAGTCTTTTCATGTGATTCGTGTACGAAGCTCCCTTTTTCATGCAAATGATACATTCATATTTCCAGCTTCCTTACATTGTGTTGCACCTGCAGCTCTTTGATTTCCCCCAGCTCTCTTTTCTCTCTCAGCTTTTTTCTCCTCTTAATACCATCTGACATTCCTTACCTGCAAGCAGACGCCGTATCACCTGTCGTCTATTCGCTTTTTTCTTCTGCTACACGATCTGATGTGTCTCTCAAACAACAAAAGGGAAGAGGGGAGGGTGGCAGGAGAGAAGGAGGGAGGGGAGGATGGAGAGGATGGGAGCCTGGTCTGCGGCACAGTATCTCAGAAAGTCCAACACCTTCTTTGTTATCTGCTCTCCATGTGGGAGAAAAGCATCCCGCCTTCTTTATTATCATCAAGCAATGAGAAGGCTGGCCCAGACGACTCATCTCTGCACAAATGCAAGCTGAGACCTCACTGTGTGTGTGTGTGTGTGTGTGTGTGTGTGTGTGTGTGTGTGTGCACATCTGATGCCATGTCTAGAAGCCCAAAAACATATCTGTTTCCTTTTATTCTCTTATGAGATAATAGTGTTGGTGTGATTTTCTACAGGTTCTGAGATATCCACTTCAGCTCACCTCAGAACATTGCACCTCCGTGGCATTACAATGGTGGCATTGAAAGCATTGACACATGACTGGATTAAGTTGAAAGCTATTAAAAGTCAAAGTAATAGTAAAGTAACAAGCCTTTCCAACATAAACTGCAGACCTTGTTGTTCCATCCTCGTGTGCGTGGGGAGACAGGAGTGCTTCAGAGGAAAGTGGTTCACCATGAAAGGCTCCATCCGAGGTCTGTATCAGGATGGCTGGGATCAGCTGGGCTCTCATGGCGCAGCTATAAAATCCGACATCATGACAGACAACAACAGACAGTAGCGTGAAAATGCTTGGCCGTGTCTTATATTGTGAATTTAGCTGGAGAGGTACGATGATGGCACATGGTGAGTCTGCCAGTTGGCATTGACGTTGGTGGGTGAGAACCACGGTTCCAACCATGGAACCGTTGTTGCTTGTCACACCTCTTCCTCTCTCTCCCTCCACATGCAGTCTGCCACTACACGCCTCATCTGTACAATAAAGGAACAATGTAATCTTAAATGGAAATATGTGTTACAGTACAGATGGAAAGCACACGTCCTGTAAAATAGCCCCTAAATACTAGTCTTAGTTTAATAAATGATGTACATCAGGCATCTTTCACATATCACAGAACTGCAGTGTTAAGAATTAATTTCCTATGGAGAGCCAGTTTGTCCCTGGAGTGATGTTAGTGGAGAACAGTTGATCCTTTGTTGTGCTAATTAAAACTCAATGTTACACGGTGGATTGGGAGAAGAAAACAACAACAACAACAACAACAACAAATGCGTGGCCAAAATCCCGAGCGATACCTCTGGGAGCGTGGGGTTTTCAAGTTGTTTGTTTTGTGAACACAGAAGAGTAGTATTAGCACAAGCAACGTTGTAATCAAGAGAAGCTCTGGAGTTTTGAGGCCGGCGTACTCATTTTGATGTGTGATTTTGCGTCTCTGGACGAGGGATTGTTGTCACACTGTTACGCGTGAGGACTGCGATAATAAAACTCCCTTATACAGTATTGTCAAGCCCCGACCTTTCCTCTCCTCTTTAATTCCTACGCTGCCTGGTGTCCCCTGCATGTTAATTCAGATACAGCGTCCCATCAAACGGAGTAAATATAGAACACGACAGAACACACTGTACGTAGGAACCGGCTCCCCAATGTGACGAGTGAAAACCAAACATTCTACAACTAAAAAATGTCAACTTCCTTCTCCTCCCAGTGACATTTCCTCAGTTTGTTTTTAGAATATGTGATTGTCGTTGCTTGAGCTGAAGTTGAGGCAATCTCTGTGAGGCGCTCTCTCTTTTTCACAATTCCCAGGCCACAGAAACGCTATCCTGTCTATGCAGATTCTCCCCTCTTTACTGCCTTCACATTCCTCATATTTCGTTGTGTCAGTCCGCCACAGTCTGACAGCAGGAAGAATTATTCTATATGAAGTCAGAATATTTTACCTGGCACTTTAATTGAATTAGTCATCCTGTCCGATTGGTCCCATTTACACTTGTGTGGATAGGCCCCATTTACATGGATAGGAGATGTTAACTGACGTCATTGCATGCATTTGAATGCATTTGAATATATATAGAAGCGTCTCTGTGAACCACAGATTTCATGGTCCTTCTTTGTCCGGGCCAGATAGCGACAATGCTTTCTGAGGATGTTCAGTAACTTCCAAAGAATTCTAGAACAGTACGTAAGTAAACAACAGATGGCCAACATGTCATACAGAAAACGTGGTTTTGTGAGTATATGCAGAGTGCTTCAGATTCAGAAAGCACTACAGACCACTACCAAATGACGTCAGAGGCCGAGAGGCTTCACACAGGGCTAGTTTAACATGAGTATTCGGCCAGGTAGGTAAACACATAGGGGGACAGAGACGTTTAGCACAACTGGGCATTGTCAAAGTTATGAACTAAAGCATTCCATTAAGACCTTAAGTTAGGGTTGGTAATCTTCAAAGTCATGTTCTGTTATATTTGTAGAAATTGTTTTACAATCAATAAATCAAATGCTCTGCAAAGGATGTATTTGGCCCAAGTAATGGTATATGGTCAATCTATAGGTTCATCCCCAGACTGAGTGAAGTGTATCTGCACTTTTATGCATGCACACATGAATGTGGTTATGAGTCTATAATGCATGCGTTGTGTATTGCTTTTTTAGAAGTCTTAATATGATCTTTTTTATATCAGCAGTTGAGAGATATGCTATATGAGTAAAAATAATAGTCAGTATTTTCATCGCTTCTTCTTCGCCATGACAGCTAACTCCAAACAGAGAAAGAAACTTTCAACCACGAGATCAGAGTTGGAGACCGGTGTGGTGCCAACATGTCACTGTAACACATTTACATGCCACGGTCACTTAATGCTCTGTTAATCGTCCGTGGTCATTTCAAATATTTCTGTGGGACCACATGACCGGGACAGCTGCTAAACTAAGCCTGTATGCCTGTTAACTGTGCAAATTATGCCTGTGCGTTCATTGTGCATCACCTGAGTCATCCACAATTTAGCGTGCTCTTGCTTACTCTTACCCCTCTCATGATTACCAGCCCTGGCTTTAATTCAGAAGTACCTGCTGCATGATTAGCTTGTGTGCAAAATAGTTTCAAAAAGGTACATTTAGACTGGTTTAGATGTATCAAGTAGTCAGCTTTCAGGTATATACGTGACTCCTAGTTTTATCTTCAGTAGGGCTAATTGGTTTGGCATTCTTTGAGTAATTCCACACGAGATGGAAGGTAGGTGAGTTTATTTGAGTTCAAATCGTGAACAGGTGAAAAATGAGGGAACAAAAATAACATCCAATACAGTCTAATTATTTAAAGACTGAACATTTTCAGGAAAGTGTCTGATTTAGACTTCGCCTCAGTCCGAGCTGACTGAATTATATTCTTTTCCCTTTTCAATTCAATTCAATTCAATCTATTTTGTATAGCCCAAAATCACAAATTACAAATGTTACTTTGCCTGCGTTGCAATGTGTACACATACCACATCCTCTGACACCTGTTCACATCGGATCAGGAAAAGCTCCCCCCCCCAAAAAAGACTTTGAAAAGGGGAGAACCCTTCAGGAGAGCAACAGAGGAGGATCCCTCTCCCCGGATGGACAGAAGCAATAGATGTGACCAGAATGAACAGCGTTACAGTTACAACACATTCAATGAATGCCATCTACAGAAACTATATCATTAGATAATTGATTTCAGAGGTGTTCAGGGCCTCGTAAAATGACTTCCGTTTGGTCTGAGTTCAACATCAGGAAGTTGTCCAATGTCTACAGTTGGTATGGGACTGGCTTGGCAGGCTTCCTCGCTGCTTTTCTCCGTCTGTCTGTAAAACACTGTGAGCTGTAGGCAAGAAGTAAAGGGAGCAAATGAGCTCTGAAATGCTGACTCCCTGGAAAAACACACTCGGCGTGACCTTTAGTTAACGGACAAATTGAGCCGTGGCCAGAGCACACTTCCCACTCTTGAGTGAACACTGTTGGGCACTGTGAGGGGTGAGTGTGTGTACGTGTGTGCATGTGTGTCTGTGTGTGTGTGTATTTATTTGGGTAGGCTATAAAGGGTTGGAATGGTTGGGGAATGTTTACAAATGTATTCATTTTGTTTATCTCAATTTCCTTTATATGTGAGAGAGTGTTCTGGGTTTACCGGCACCCAACAGATTGAGTTGTTTGTTTCATTATCTTGGAGCGACTTGCAGTCAGCCAGTGACCTTTGCTTCTCATTCAGTTAGTGTGTGTGTGTGTGTGTGTGTGTGTGTGTGTGGGGGAGGGAAAGAGAGATTACAGGAATAAGCATACAAAGATTTAAATCAGAACAAGTTTTGTTTCATCTATTATTTCCAGGTATACACCAATAAATAAAAATCTGTGTATTTGTCTTCAATATGTAAGTGTATGTGTGCTGAAGTAAAGTGTGGTACGTATGTGTGTACATGTTGCAGATGTCAGGTCTGCAGGTAAGATCACTTTCACCATCATCATGAGGCACATTTCAGCCTTAAAATACATTAACTATCCCTGAAACTATCATACCTGTCTACTTTACACAACATATACAAATATCTATATATGTAAAATAGCTTTTCCATGAAGGAGCTGGGCATAGTGAGTTCAGTTTCTCCATAATTACCAGCTGTGAAAGTGATGCTGGTATAATTATCAATCTGTGTGTGAGTCATCTCAGGTGAAATGCGTTCCTAGAGAACTGACGTCAGCAGGAAGTACCACTGAGGATGTTCGGAGTACTTTGTCAGGTGTTTATATTTCAGATTCTGTATGAACAATATGCTTTAAGTTATAGTAGGAGTAAAACATGAGCTGTTAGGAAGCCTGTGTTCACAGTTGGATTGTTCAAAACAGAGAAACTGTGAGACACTTTTAAGAAAGATGTTGGTATTCGACAAATATGCAAAAATCCATAATACGGTCAATATTCGATGCTTTTTAAGTCTGAATGCCAACGCTCATGAAAGTAATTATTTCTCTGATGGCAACACGTATGGTTAAAGTATGGGAAAGATTATTATAGGCATTATTATAGTTGATGTTTATGGGTTGTCAACAAACACTTGGTTGAAGTTGGGGAAAGATAGTGGTTACTGTTAAAGAAGTGACCATTAACTGTCCAGTATGAAAGTATCCTTGAGTTAGACGGGGTTACGGTTAGGGTTAATGACACTGAGTCCCAGGTCTGTCTTTACAGCAGCCCCCTGCTCTCAAAATGCGTACATAGGTTAAACACAATGCTCACATTTCATTTATGTTTGTGACAATATCAAAGTCTAAGTTTTAAGTTTGAGTAAAAGTCCAGTGCACACTCTTTGGGCTGAAGATATCTTGCTATAAATACAAGGAATACTGGGCTGTTGTAGATACCCATCAAGATGTTAATTTCGTCATTAATAGAACAAGAGATCTAAAACTGTCAGAACTGAACCCCAAACACATGGCCTAGACGCTCCTGGTTGGGTTCAAGAGTTACAACCTTTCCACAGTTTAGAAGAATGTAGGTGTTGAAATTCAGCAGACATATTTCCAGAAAGTTTCCAAGTACAGCAAAAAACAACAAGATGTTAAGAACATGGATATAGAACAGATCCTAGGACTGAACCATCACAAAAAAGTATTCAACAAGTAACACGATGATGTGTTAAAATGAGCCCCTCGTAAAGAAATCCACAAAATGGTTTCACGAGGAAGCCAGTCCCTTTCAAAACAGGTATTTCAGGTGATTTGACAAGGGTGACATGAATGTGTCTTAAGAGGAAGAGAACTGGGATAAAAGAATCATCCACCCAGTGACATTCATATTGTTGTTCCGACAAGTTGAAAGTCAGCTGTTTCATAGCTGCAGCCATATTTGCTTCTTGGTTCTGAATGACAACCAAACGTCCTTAAACGCAAAAAGTGAAAAGCCTAAAGTGAGACCTGAACATGAAGCCCACAGAGATCAGGAGGTATACCATTTAAACACTGGCCTTTGGAAGGAGATGGACACGCCGTGTCATGTTCTCTGTCTATTTCCATTATACACAATTGTCAGATGTATTGTCAGATGACATTTATGACATGACTGATATATTTTTATGATGATCGTCCCCAGGGACCAGTCGGTAGTCCTTGTAAGTTGGTAGGATGAGGGTTAGCAAGTGGACACAGAACCTCAGTCTGATGTTCCCCTTAGGGTTTACGGATCTGTTGAGAACTTCTATACTTAAATCGACCTGAACTGGCCAACAGTAGCTCTCATACAAACTCTTTTCCCTCAACACTTCCCACGAACTGCAGGGACCGCTTAATATTCAATATATTTCTCGTCAAAGTAATCTTTTATTCCTGCATGGCTAGATTTGAGTTTGCTGTGAAAATACTACTAGAATGTGTTGGACAAACAATTAGTGGACTGTAAAAACAAGATGTTTTTTTACTTATCTTGGTAAGAGTGCTCTTGAACACCTGTTAAATGTTTTCTTAGCAAAGCGAAGAGTAAAAATAAGAAAACATTGGTGATTTCCAAAAAATCAATACATACAAAACAAGAAGAAATAGATTTGGACCAAAATAAGAGGAAATCGGTTCTAATAGCAATCCTTGTATGAGGCCCAAAGTAGCAACAGTACATTTATCAGTTATGTATAACTCTTAATGAGTTCACAAGATATCAGCTTTATTAAGCCTCCAACTTAATATTTTAGGAGGTTAATAATACATTGTTTTTTTCTACTTCATACTTCATCCTTCCCCACTTCCTCCCTACGAGGGCTTTGATCAAAACATACTTATGGAGAACCTGTGAATATGTAGGATCCTAATTGACTTGTTGGCAGCATGCCATTTTAACACCTTATATTCCACCAGAAGAGCTTGTGGCCATTCCCATAGTTCTGTGAGATCAGGCGGACCCTGCCATACGCTTTAGAATGTGGAAGCATAATAGATTAGAGACGCTACTTCACTCAGATTCATCTTTTAAATCACTTTATTCAACACACTATTACATACCATCTAATAATACAGGTGTTCAGATGATGTTCAGGAATGCCTTTCAGGGCATTTTGTCACGTTTGTCGTTGGAGTTTGTGTTAGCACGAGGCAGCTTTGCATTCTTTTTTAAAAATGTTTGACACCGTGTTGGGTGTCAGCTCCTGAGATGAAGCATGTAATTGTACTTCAAAGAAAATGGAACTGACGGACGTACTATGTGACAGCACACGCCGCCATGTGTGACAACACACTCTGACACGGAGCTGCTTTTCATCTGTAATAACTTCCAACTCCTAGTAAATTATAAAACTGCCATATTTAGAGAGACCTGATCTTTTTTTTAAGGATGTCAGGTCGAGGTAAGAAATACACCCAGTGGAAAGAAACAATTAGTTTCAGCCTAGCCTGTGTTTCCGTGTTCTCTTGATGGAGAAGAGCTGCTCATGACTGCTGCTGACGAATTAAGACATAGCAAATGGTTAGCATGCATTACATGAAATATGACCTGGTGTTCATACACACATTACACACACATGCTCTTATGCACACACACTGATCAAACACCAATCACCATATATATATTTCCCTCCTCTTCTCTCCTCTCCTTCCATCAATTTGACAAATCCATTAGGGATCCATTAAAGAGACTGTATGAAAAGCAGCACAATTATTTGTCTCCCAGCACTACAAGAAGCATCTTAAATAACCAAGTGTTGGTAATGATAGCCCTGGAGGTGCTTTAATCAGGATATGTGAGTGTGTGTGTGTGTGTGTGTGTGTGTGCACACACAGATGTGTACACGTGTGCCGCGGTGACATGTGACCCTCAGTGGTTGCGATTGCTGTTTATTTCTTATTTGCTACATTATGTTTTCGCGAATCATCTGAAAGTAAGAATCATTGTGTTCTCATTTTTGTTAGTTTAATTTGATCTTTTATATAACAAACACTGGCTCAAAAGAGAGCCTCTCATATTTGTATTTGTATGCGGTTTTGCACTTTGTGGCTCATATTACTGCAGTCTTGGTAAGAGACAATGAATATTTCTGTCTATGGACAATTTATGTCACTCTGTCATTCTGCAAAATGTATTTTACAAAATTGTACAAGTGTAGTTGAGATCAAAATTAAGGTTGAGTTTGATGATGGGTGTGGTCCAAGCAAAGGGGTCAGAAGTAGGGCAAATATGAGTGCAGTGACCTGTGTGTGACCTGGAGATGTGTCCAATAGGACCATGATTCAAAGGAGGGCAATGCTTAAAGATTAGATAATATCAACTTATCATCAACTAAACAAAATGTAAAAAATGTTCACTAAGATATGAATTTGCTGCATTTTGTAAAAAAATATTACATATTGCAATGATTGTGTGAATTGCATGTAAAATAGATACATTATGTATAAATTGACCAAAATGTAATTTGTAAAAATTATTTTGTACATTCAGCTGACTCAAAATGTAAAAAGATGCAATTAGATACAATTAGTTATCTAGATTATGTTTCATTGAGCCAAACTCCATCATGTGTTATAATATTATATTTTGCATTCAATCTGCTTGTTACAAAAATGCTGCAGATTATTGCAAAATGTTGATGTTACAACATACTTAAGAGAAAGAAAATTACCTTATGTCTAGTTATTACATAATCATTTATTTTATTGGTAAGTAAAGGTGTGAACTGGTGAAATCCCTGTACAGTAGATGTTTGTTCATCTCAAGAGAAGAAGAGCGTTCCTGTAAAACTAGACATTTGATCCACACATATTCCGTGTCTATTAAACATCTCAGCTCTTTTAACGATAACAAAGTTGAAAAGCTGCAGAGAATTCTTGAATAGAATATTCATCTATTCATATCTCGCTCTCAATTAAATTAAATTAAACTCAGATCAATTCAATTCAGTTCAATTCAATGTGACTTTAAAGTTTCCAATAACAATATGACTACTCAAATTTAAAAAATTTAAAAAAGCTTGAAATACACATTTTTTTCAACACCATAACCCTATACTGTTTCAGTTGGAGTATTATCGGGGTATTATAGACCTACTATAATGATGCATAGCATTTAAATAATATAATAGAACAAATCATGACTGACAGAACGCTATAACATGCTTAAATATATAATATATAAATATAATTCAATATATTTTATACAGCCCAAAATCACTTATAAAATAAAGCAGTGCAACAAAACAAGACCTTATTGATCCCCATATTAATTAATGTTACACCACTGATAATCATAATGAATCAAATATTGACTTTTAGATACATAATTATTATTGTTATTAATATCAATGATGAAATAATCATATGGATAATTAATCTATATGCATATTAATGATTTGTGTATCTATTTGTTTGCTTATTCATTTATTTTTACAAATGTAGCAATTTATTCATGCCTATCTTTGGTCAAAAACGATACAAAATGCATTCCCAAACTTTAATACTACTCTTGACCAATAGAAGTAAGAGAGTGAACAAACAGCGATACACACTTTCAGAACAACTGACCTCATGAGGACCGCAGTACTCTGTGTAAATTCTAGGGGAGCATTCATACGGTCCGGCCTCCTGCCTCCATGGACCTGCTGATACGGCATGGGGCGTGTCTAGACACTGCTTTGAAGTTCGTGGGAGTGGTCTGCCGGTGGGGACCTCATTTTTGTTCCCCAAGGTGATACGAGTCCCCATGGGTCTTTGTGCACTCAGGTAAAAGTCCCCACCGGGATTGAAGTACAAGAACACACACACACACACACACGTACATAGATTGCACCTGCATGTGCTTTTGTCCTGGTGAAACAAACAGGATCACAGCACACACATAGACACAATCTCACCTGAACACGCAGCACAGGTAGACACAGATGTATACACAAAAGGTGTATTCAAATGTGGGGGGGAAATGTGAATGGATAAACTATAGTCAAGCAGGTATAAAATGAAGATGTGTCTTTTAAACAGAGTATGGCACTTAAACCAGGAATTGTCACCTTTTCTGGGGTTGAGCGATTCTGCCACAAACAAAGTGGGTATTAGTGTAAATAGGCTGACAAGCTGTCACACAACTCTGCTGAGCTGCACTTCATGTACCAAAAGGAAAAGGCCCAAAGGTACGTCTTCTTGCCACATGACTTAAAGACTGGTTTTCATCTGAATCCCCCACTCTCTGCCCAGCAGTCCTCCAGATGTTCTATCAATTTATTTGTTTTCTCCTCCCTGTCTCGCCCTCCAGCTCCATCAAAGTCCATGCCTTCTGCTCATATGCCACATGCTATTACAGAAAGTAACAACATGCCAAACGTTCACCTCCCTTGGGGTCTTTCTTGCTGCTTTTACTTAGCTTGACAAGTAGCTAGAGTCAGATGGTGGGTTAGCGGTGATCACCAATCCAATGTGGGGAAAACTTGACTTTACCGCACTGGTGCATAAATGGTCCGAGCAGCTTTTTTAACAACCTTTATTTTCATACCAAGAATGGAACAGGGATTTGGGAAGAGTCAGAGTGATAATTAAGATAATTAAGATTAAGAAGAAAATATATATTGATAGAATAACATACAAGAATAACAGTACTGAACAGGGTTATCATTGACTACCTGGTTGTCCTTAGCTCTATGGAGCACTTGTTTTGGTTGTATGGCTGCACATGTTGGTTCTTAGTGCTGTCATCAACCTCAGTTAGCAGTTATTAAAAAAGCTCATAGAATCCAACTGTCCACTTCCTGCCCTGGACGACGGCACGCTGTCAAAATGGTGGCGCACACACACACACGCACACACACGATAAATTGAGATTTCGTGTGCTACTGATTGAACTCAGGGAAAAGGAAAACTTTCTCGCGCATGTGCAGCATCTGCCCTCCACGACCCCACACCTGCTGCCCTCCACGACCCCACACCTGACTGAAGTTCACAGACAACATTCAAACAAGATCAGAGAGAATAAACATTTCTTGAGAGCATTGTTTACGAATGGGTCAAAGGCTCTAACGGGGCTGCAGATGATCTCCTTACTGGAGCCGTGAGTGCACGTTTCACTGACCAGCAGGTCCTCCATCTGATTTATTCAGATGTCCAGGATGAACAAGTGGACAGGGGACATTTGTTATATCTTGCTGAATATTTTTTAATGAAGGCATTTCATTTTTGACCCTTAGGACAAGTGGTGTATGCAGAAAGTTAAGACAACCCAAGGTTAAATACTATTTAATGGAATAACTATTTTGATCTAGCAACATTTTTAAGCCACAAGTGTGTGAATTTTTGTGTTATTTATATATAATGAAACAATCCTCTCAAATATGTGTGCCGTCTAGGAGGAAACGATCTAGGAGGAGTTACTAACACAGTATCTTTATGGATGCTACAAAAAGAGGTTGTCAATGTAAAAAATAAATATATATATACATATATATATATATATATATATATATATATATATATATATATATATATATTTTTTTTTCACATTATATATTATATTTTTTGTATTTGCATTTAGTAGTTCAATTCAGTTTAATTCAGTTTATTTTGTATAGCCCAATATCACAAATTACAAATTTGCCTCAGAGGGCTTTACAATCTGTACACATACGACATCCCTGTCCCAGGACCTCACGTCAGATCAGGAAAAACTCCCCAAAAATAACCTTTGACAGGGAAAAAAGGGAAGAAACCTTCAGGAGAGCAACAGAGGAGGATCCCTCTCCCCGGATGGACAGATGAATAGATGTCATGTGTACAGAATGAACAGTAGTAATACTAGCACAACATCACCAACAGAAGTCATTTCAAAATCTGAAATTAACTATTTTAAACAAACTGTGGGCACGTAAAACAAATCTGAATTTTTTCATCTATCTAACATTTAAAAAATCAGGCACATCTTGTTTCAAAGCAATGCAGAAAAGCTGGTTCACACATTTGTTACTTCCAGACTAGATTACTGCAACTCCTTATTATCAGGCTGCTCTAATAAGTCTCTTAAATCCCTCCAGTTGATCCAGAATGCTGCAGCTCGTGTACTCACAAAAACTAAGAAAAGAGATCACATTACTCCTGTATTAGCTGCTCTGCACTGGCTCCCTGTAAAATCAAGAATCACATTTAAAATTCTTCTCCTCACCTACAAAGCCTTGATTGGTGATGCACCTTCATATCTTAAGGAGCTTGTAGTACCATATTGCCCCACTAGAGAGCTGCGCTCACTAAATGTGGGGCTACTTGTGGTTCCTAGAGTCCTAAAAAGTAGGATGGGAGCAAGAGCCTTCAGTTATCAAGCTCCTCTTTTATGGAACCAGCTTCCACTTTCAGTCCGGGAGGCAGACACAGTCACCTCATTTAAGAATAGACTTAAGACTTTCCTCTTTAATAGTGCTTATAGTTAGGGCTGAATCAGGTTTGCCCTGGTCCAGCCCCTTGATATGCTGCTATAGGCTTATAGGCTGCTGGGGGATGTTTTAGGATACACCTCTCTCTTCTTCTCTCTCTCCTTATGGACAAATCCATGTCTCTTTATTGCACATTACAAACTCTACTTCTTCTCCGGAGTCTTTGTGTCTTCTCGCCTCACAGGATCCATTGGATTCTGGGCCCTGCTCCCTGACTCCTTGCCCCTGGGCCTGGCCTCCTTCCCAATGGCTCTGCCTCCTTCTTTGTGCCTCTTGCCTCAAGGGCCTGGCCTCATTGGTCCGGCCTCCTTTGCGATGCCTCCTGCATAATGTTCTGGACTCCCACCTCCGTGGCCCGGCCTCCTGCCTTGGCCCTGCTGATGCCCCCCCCCCACCACCTCTCTACCGCCATCTGTTTCATGGATTGTGGAAATCTGTATCATGGTCCATGCCTGCGCATTATTCATAAACTATTCATTGAATGTCTTGTAACACTGTTCATTCTGGTCACATGACATCTATTGCTTCTGTCCATCTGGGGAGAGGGATCCTCCTCTGTTGCTCTCCTGAAGGTTTCTTCCCTTTTATCCCTGCGAAAGTTTTTTTTCGTTTTTGTTCAATTGAATGTGGGCACCATTATATGTAGCAATATTACAAATGTTATATGGACTGGACTTGTATGGCTTGTATTTTCTAGTCTTCCAACTATTCACAGCACTTTAACACTACTTTCACCTTTGGGGTTAAGTGTCTTGTCCGAGGACACATCGACAAGGACTAGTGGAGCGAACCTCCGATCCTCTGATTGAAGGACAACTCTGCTCACCACTGAGCCACAGTCGCCCTACAACTAGGCCTATAGGTGACAGGATAGACTTTGTAGACATATAATAGAACTGAATGCTGCCACCTTGACGTCACCCATTGGTTTGTGGATTACTGTTATGAAGCCCCTAGTTTGTTCTTGTAGTGATGGTAGTGATGCTTTGGTAGAGACCTGTCTATCCCAAGGTTGCCCCGCCCTAAATCATACCGTACTTTATGGTCTATTTGACGCTCCATAGTGATTGACCATAATTTACTAAATGAACATCATGCTGTATTGAAGAAGACTTGAAACTAGAGAATGAGACCATAAACTCATGTTTACTGAGGTAATAAATCAAGAAAGAAGTAGTCATTTTCTCATAATAATAGTAATTGTATTTATTTATCACCTTTCAAAACCCAGACAAAGCAACAAAACCAAAGCAATAAAAAAACAGAAGGCTCAACAGTGAGGCCCGACCAATCAACACAAACTAAGATATGACTTAAACCCTGATAGAGTACAATATACTGTATGAAACATATAACCAATCAATACAATAAAAATAAACTAAATAAATAAATATCAAAAATAATATCAATTTCACATAAAAGCCAGCCTGTAAAAATGTGTTTTAAGAAGTGATTTAAAAGAGATTACATCATCTACGAGCCTTATCTCGTTCCAAAGCTGAGGGGTCCTGATGGCAAAATCCCAGTCACATTTAGTTTTGAGCCTCGACTTTGGAACAGCCAGAAGAGCTCCACCTGACCAGCTGCGAACTGGCTCATAACGGTCAACATTTCTTCTATATATTTCGGGGCCAGACCCAGACGCCCTTTCAGAACCGAGGTTCTTGGACACTAGGCTAAATGTACGTTCTAATACAATGATGATCCTGTTGTGGGCTTGGAAAATGTTGCTTTTGTTCTTTCCCTTTGCTCGTTCTTGGTATTCTTCCAGCTTCTCCTTGTCCTGCTGCAGAGTTCAGGACCTCTGACATCAGATGTATTAAACGGAAAGTGGACTCAGCAGTACCTGCTTTGCTACCTCGAGCTCATCCTGTGTGTTTGTGTGTTTTATTGCACTGTACATAGGTGCAATTGTGTGTATACATAGGTGTGTGTGTGTGTGCGTGTGTGTGTGTGCTACCTACAGATGGCCACATGGTGTGTAATCAGCACCTGTAGCTCAGTGTGAGGTCACAGGTCTGGGATTGGAGCTTTAAGCTGCTCGGCGGTCCCCCCACAAACACAACTGAAACCACCAGTGGATTAAGACATAGTCCCAAGGAGACAGACTCTCACCCACAGTACGTTTGTGTTGGCCTTACCACCAGATCTGCACTGTGTATCCCATGTACACAGAGGGAGTTTGTACAGTTGCTACAGTGGTTTTAGGCACATTACAGTTTTAGGTCTACAAACATTTCCTAGTGGCCGAGCTGCTCTGGACACATAGTCTCATTGGCTGACTGAAGCCTCCATGATGGCACAAAGAACCACATTTATAGGTTGAAGAAGTGCTTCCCTGTACAGATTCATGAATTAAATATGTTTATTGATTTTAAACCAAGTTTACGTGTAATAACTGTAGTGACGCTTTCACTTGAGTTCCATCATCATTGTATTTGTCCAATATGTTTGTTTATGACTTGTTTAAGCATTTACATGTTTTTTTTTTTATTTCCCTGGTTATGAAAGACAAGTTGAGCAAGGTTATGAAGTAAGTCTGGCTTCAAAGTCATTTCAGTTATCACTGTCGGTCCAGTTTGACAACGGTGAAGGAGCCAGGTGTCCCTCTGCCCATAATTCAATAACCAGTAACAATATCACTGGAATAATAGCACTATGGCTATTCGGTACTGGCACGTTGTCCCTTCATTCTCCATCGTAATACACTGATTAATTCACAATTAGCTCCAGTGTTCAAAGTCCATCCTTGTCATCTTCTAGCAGTCAGGAACATCTGTTTCTCTCTCTCTCACACACACACACACACACACACACACACGCACACACACACACACACGCACACACTCACACACGCACAGACACACACTTTGTTAGGGGGTGAGACATCTGCTGTTTGTTGTTCACAAATTATTGATAGCAGTAAACAGAAAGTTGAGGGGAAAACAGGCATTTCTCATGCTGATGAAATGTTCACGACCTGTCAGGCCATTCAAACCAACGCTTTGTTACTGAGCAGGACGGCACGACAACACTGGCTGCATCTCCACCACATATTTCCCACCGCGAGGCAACAGGTGCAGAGAGGAGGGGAGTGACAGAAACATAGAAAATACACAGTGAGGACAAAAAGGACACTTTCGGTTTTTTTATTCAATTTCTTCCCTTTGTGAAAAAAAAAAATACCTAAATAAAATCCAGACTGATGTGTATGGATTTAGATAAATATGCATATTTCCTAACTTACTGTTACAGAACATTATCACCTTTTTTTGCCAAGATGTTAATGAATTAAATGATCAAATAAAAACACGACGTCTGACTTAAAGGTGTAATGCATAGGAGTAAATAGAAGGCAGCAATTCAGCTCTCCTACTGAGTCCATACAATTTAAACACCATCCACACTTAGAATTCTGAAGGCACTTGCAAATGATGAGGTAGTTCAAAATGTAAACCATACTTTAGTACAGTTTTACCACCTTTTATTACTTATAACTTGTCTTTTTCTTATTACAAAAGCATTATTAGTCTTTACTGTGCCTCTAACTGCTGTGCTGTCCGTGTATTACTTGATATTTCATTTAATGGATGAAGTCACGGGGGAGCTGGGTGTAATATGTGTGTGAGGGCAGCAGCACAAAGTGTGTGGGACCGGCTTGGCGTTGGGCCTGGCTGAATGCGAGTTGCTGAATTCGAGTTGCTCAGTTGCTGAATGCGAGTTGCTGAATGCGAGTTGCTGAATGCGAGTTGCTGAATGCGAGTTGCTGAATGCGAGTTGCTGAATGCGAGTTGCTGAATGCGAGTTGCTGAATGCGAGTTGCTGCTGCTCGCCGAAGGTCCTCATCCCTGCGAAGAGGACTCTCCTGGCTGCCACTTTGGATTTCCTCCAAAAACCAACTCTCAAAGCACACACACACCCTGTACCTTCAGCATGACTAACAAGCCCTCGGGGGCAGCCCTACCTCTCCGTCCTCTCATGTTGGACTGAGGACAGACTGGACGCTGCGGTTAGATCCTGAGCACCTTAGCCATGAATGGATGAATGATGACAAGGAGTGGGTCGGAGGACGAGAAAAGTGCTCTACAAGTACGGGTCCATTTACCATTATCAGAAGGAGTTCAGCATGTTCATCTCAGCATTACTGGTGATGAAGCCAGGTCCGTGGCAGCATAGATCAGCAGCCCGGTATCACAGCATGGTGCCATTCCGCACCATGTGATCCACAGAGTTGCGTCCTCTTTTTGAGCGTATGGAGATCGGGGTGGTGGATAGTCCTGGAGGGCATCAGAACTTCAAGCAGGATGAATGTTCACTTATTTATGAAAGTGTAAACAATGTTGCAAGTCTGTTGCACCTGTAACACAGACGGTCAGCAGAACCACACTCTCAGGGAATCCACAACAACATGTTTCAGGTGTCGAGTCCTAAACTGCAATGTACTTTATTTGCTATGACCACTATATTTCCTAACTTTATTATATATACAGTATGTATAGTAATCATTATTATAATAGCAATAAAATGTCCCTTTATTCAAAATTTGAGGGTTCTTTAGGGTTGTTTATCTCTCTGCTGTTACTGGCCTCTGTATTGTATCCTGCAGCAGCCTTTGTTATCTCCCCACTGTGCTTTTCTTGGAAAAATGGCCAATTTAAGAGTTCTTTAGTGCCACTCCTGTTGTGGAACAACGCGGGATAGGTAGGCGGCTTACGGTGCGAGGAGATTTTGAAGACTTTACAGGAGAAATCACTTAAGTGCATGTCTGTTTATGTGCGGGAGTGCCTTTTGTTTCCAGCCAAACAAACGGAGCACGAGGGCGCGAGGAAGAGGGTCCTCTGACTTAATTGATTAAATGTGAGAACTTTAGTAAGGATCAGGACACCCTATAGACTTTAGGAGTTACCACTCATTTTAGGAGACACGCAGGGGATTTTGCAGATATGTGACATCTTAATATATTGATACTTAGTCCGATGACCCTGAGACTTGTAGAAAGTGCATATTATTGAAGAGCATTAAGTAAAAGACTACTAGATTACAGTGAAGCCTTTAGTCCCTCCTACAGACAGAATAGGAGAGAGAATGAGCAACTATTTACACATAAGTGACCTATGGAAATGTTTGCCCTGTAAAATAATATTCTGTAAATCGAAAGAGCAGATTTAGAAAACTTAAATATGTTTCATCAGTTATGTTTGGTCACAAATAATTTTTAAAAAGTCATGGGTTAATTTACAACAGTTAATGTATTACACAAACATTTGTATTGATAAATGTAAGCCCCCCTAGTGCTTTGGCTCGTCTAGATTGATTTCATGCTTTTAAGGCATAAAAACGCTGGTGCTGCTCCGTCATATTGATAATAAGTAATACACCAGCAGCTTGTGTGAAGTGTGAGTACCGGCCCACTTCCAGCACTGCTCACTATAAAAATAAGTCCAACGGCAATCACAAATGAAGATACACAAAATTGCCCAGTCCATTCCTATAAATATAATATATATATATATATATAAATATGTATTATATTTATACAGTATATATATATATATATATATATATATATATATATATATATATATATATATATATATATATATATATTATATATATATATATATATATATATATATATATATATATATATATATATATATATATATATATATATATATATTATATATATGTATATATTTATTTGGTGGGCATTTATTTGCTAGGCATTGCATTACATTCATTTCAAAGATTTTGTCCAAAGCAATATACAAAAATTGTATTTGACCTCGGCATGAAGAAAAGGCAGATATCTTCAAAGATTGCAAATGCATCCATAGAAAACTAGCAACGCCTGTAAAGAAGTGCAGGCCGTCATCTCAAGTCCTACGTCACCTGACTGGAGCTGAGCCGTCAGTGCTGCCGATGTAACATGTAAACCAACGTTCAGTCTGTGTCCCCAGAGGGAAAATGTTCTCATCGCTCCTGACTCTGTGCCTATCATCTCTGTACTGCATTCACACAATAATCCATTTATGCAAGTTGGTTGACTGAAATGAGCGTGTCCTCAGGGTGAGAAAAAAAAAGGTCACAAAGTCAGAAAGAGGAACAATGAGGAGGACATGAGATTCACCTCTGGTCCATCCGAATAAGGTCAGAGGAACCCTTTTATATGGTCATCCCCAGAGAGAAGAATCCGCTTATCCTGATTGGCTAACCACATATATTGTATTATGCAAATTTCACTGAGCAGCTCAGCTGAGATGTGAGGTCAAGTCTATAGAACCAATGTGAGGCTCCGCATATTACATAGAACAAAGAGCCACCGTAATTACAAATTGGACTTAAATTCCTGACCCACTGTAACACGTTACGGCAGACAGAGATGACTTTGGTGCAAATCCTTCCAACACATAATTTAAATTAATTTGGATTAAACTCCAAATTAGACTCAAAACAGCTTCTTCCAGAGCACTATGTTTAATTAGTTTATCATTGTAAGACCTTTATAATACTAGTATAATATGTGTGAGGAATTACTGCAAGAAGTAGCCTGTTGGGATTAGTGACAGGGACCTAAACATATTTAAATGTATTGTATCATAAACTCTCATATTGACGATGGTGTATTACAGTTATCGTATGTAAAAAATAAATATATATTTTTTGTCAACGACCCTTATCACTTCCCTTTTGCATTTTAAATATTCCTGTAGTAAATGACGTAATGAAATTATGCTGTGCAATTGTATTTAGCAATAAGGAAAATTTTTGCAACTTTAGCCTAGAACGCATTATTATCATAGGCACCCTAACTTTAAAGAGACATTACCTTAAATTGAAGAAATAAACATACTTTTTTTAGTTTTTCCGCTTAAATTTACCACTTTAATCTTAGAGAAATCAGTCAATCAATCAATCAATCAATGAATTCATTTCTACACTCCGTTGTTCTTTTTTCACGACACACGTACGTCATGCATTATCTATGGGGAGATGTCAGAGCGATAGGGCTGCCACAAAGTCAGGTGGATTAATGTATTTGAAAAACAATTCTTACAATGGTCATTTGGGTTATTCTACAGGACACATCAAAACCATACATGTTGTCATTTAGGTAAGGGGACTTGTTTGGTGTTGCAGTTTCCTAGTTAGGCTTTCTAGTAAGTGTGGGCCATCGATGCTCCTCTATATCTAAAAAAAGGCCCGGAAATTGAACCAACAAACCTCACTGTCTCAGCACTCTTTCTCCTTTTACCCCCATTTCCTCTTCCCAATCCACTCTCCTCCCATCTCCATCGCCCCTCTCTCTTGTGGACCCTGGATTCTTAGGGATGTGTGTTGTTAATAATTCAGCCTGGAGGATGGATTTTGGTCTTCATTTGGAGCAAGAAATGCTTTGCTCCACTGAACAAGGCACTCTCGCCCAAGCCCCCGATGTGTCTTTGGAGGCAGAACTAGGAAAAGCATTTTCCCCTTAGACGGCTGCTTTTTAAATGCAGGGTGAAGACAAACTAGAAACACGGGGGAAAGTAAATGGAGAAGAAAGACAGCTGGCCTTGAATGTATCTTTCTATTCTTAGCATACAGTGAAAAAAAGAAGAAGAAATGCTCTCACCTTCATTCTCTACCTTGGTGTTTCCATTTGTTTCCATGTTTCTTGACACATTTTCATGTGCCGACGTATTAATATCCATCAGTTTTGAAGGGCGATCAGGGAGGCCTGTCGACTGCTGTGTACATTATAACACAGAACTCATTTCCTGAGCTTCACAATGTCTGCGTCCTCGGAGAGGCGAAACTCTATGAGGAACACGGCGTTCTATGAGGTTCTGTGTGTGCATGTGTGGAGAGAAGCAGGACCAGATATGAGGAGGAGGTGGGAACATTCACGAGTCCTCCAATGTGACATTCCTTCTCTAGCATCATACTGTTTGGTCTACTGTTTGATTACAAACAGCACAGACTGTTTTCATGCACGGTTCATAGTTATAGCTGGGAAAAGCAAAGCACCATAATTAGTGTATATCCTTTATGATCGTCTTGCATGTGAACCACGTAATTGTGAGCTAGTTTTTTTTTTTTAGCCCAAAGTTGTTTTAACGGTTGCTTTCACCAACGTTGGATCACTATTCTTTATTCACTCATATTTGAAACATAAATACATTTTGTTTCCGGGTTCATTAATACAATGCATTAAACATGTTTCCTGCAGCTACACAAGACCACGAGACCATCTTCCCCTACAAACTAAGCCATAGGTCTTTTGCACAAAGATCTATTATGAACCATCTTTACATTTATTGTTAAGAGGCAATCTCTAGTTGGTGTTGTAATGATGACGAGAACAAAACAGGAAGTCAGGTGACATAATATCAAGAGCGGCTGTACAAAGTATAAAGAGTGACCTTGTGAAACATCATTAATTATGATCTTTTACTAAATCTAACTGTAGTTTTGTTGCCTAAACCTTTATGCTGCAGCTATTTCACAAGTCTAACCACATATTTTAAACTGTTAGCATTATGTTAAGATATGAGGTTGAGTTGATCTCCTGACACAGAGGGCTAATTGGTTGGAGGACTTGTTAAACGATACACATTGTTATTACTAATAGCTGGCTTACCTGACAATGCAAAAAAAAACATCCGATATATGTGCACATTTTTACTAAAGCTAAACGGAGGAAGCTGCAATACAAAGAAAAACAGCATTTGTTGAACCTCTGACCTCAGAACATCTAACTCTGCCAAGTGTGTTAATATTTATACACAACTGGACAAAATCCATGTTCTGGTGAATATCAAATTATATAATCCAAAGTATAGAAAAGCTACTAAATGGACCTTGTTGTAGGATTGTAAACGTATCGTTATTGGCTATTTGAATCATAAAGAATATTACTTCTATGTTCTGTTTGCAAGACGTTGAATAAGAGACGTTGAATAAGAGAATAAGAGACGTTGAATAAGAGACGTTGAATAAGAGAATAAGAGACGTGTGTGTGTGTGTGTGTGTGTGTGTGTGCATGTGAGTGTGTGAGTGTGTGAGAGAGAGAAATGTGGTGAAACATTCTGACCTCTTTTAGGCTCCACTTTCACTGCCGGGTCAAATTGACCCGGGGTTCGGGTCAATTACGTTGATTACACTAAATAAGGTAAGCAGAAGAAGTTTTATACAGAATAAAAAGTACCTACAAATATTTTTCCTAGATCTTCAAACTTTGAAACATAACAGGAGGGTTAAATCATCAATACCTGACACTTAAATCATTAACCATTCCATCTAGCACAAATCCAGCAAAGAAGAAAATCCACATGAAATGATTTTGCCAAAGGGAAACACTCCAGAGAAGTAAAACAACATGCTCTTTAAAGGGTGATGTGGTGAGGGACTAGAGGAGGTTTTTCTCTGAGCCCTCTGATGATTCACTATATCACAGATGAAATATTCATACTCTCAGCAACAGAATAAACAATTGCAGCATTTCCATGCCATTTGCCCCCTTTAGCTATTAAAGACAGCATCCAACAAAGAGCAGATTTCTTGCATCAGATGAAAAAACTGATCAATTATGAATCAAATTTGTTGTTGCATATTAGGGCGCATTGAACTTCATTCATGAGATTCATGAAGAGTGAGTGATGCAATATATTTCATACAGTGCCCATCACCGTATTCTTGAAGAACATGAGGCTGATATATGAATATGAAATGGACAAAGGCAAAGTGTGATGCCAGTTTAATCAATGAGCCGCCGTGTCAACATGAGATGTTATGAGCCTCATTCATTCATTGACTACATTGTGTCTTTCACTTTTTCCCAGATTAAATTAAACAAAGTATAGTTTTCTCTCTTCACAGACTGAATGCTCAACCTGAACCGCTCATGTACGGGTCCAAATTTGACAGAATTCAACACCCTCAGGTCCCCAGCAATAAACCCATCAAGCGTTAAAACAGATGGTTTTCAAAATAACCAGACGACACGCTGACAGACAGAGATTTCTTTATTGTTAGATGCAAAATCACAAACCCTCCCATATTGACCAACATCAGACTTTTGTGAATGTGACTAAAGTATTAGGAACATTACATTCATTCTTCAGCTAATGTCCGCAGGATTTGAAATACTTACTCATCGTCATACAAAATAAATAACTATAATACTTAATACGTGCTTAAAAAAGTGGTGTTTCATATGCCAGCAAGAAAACTTGCAACTCTCTGTTTTACTATATTGCTCCACCCTCTATTTATGACTTCTACCTCAAACCTCTCCTCTGTCTCTTTCTGTCGTCATCTATACTGTGAGATGACAAGTCCTCCCTCCTCCTCTTCTTCCATTATTCTTCCTCTCAGACACACATCTGTGTCTATATATGAAATGGGAGATGACTGACAGGCCGACTGCTGGAAATACCCATCACCTTTTTTTCCCCTTGCGGCTAAAGCCCTTTAAAAGTGTCAGAATGGGGGGGTGCTGGTAGGCTTATCTCCCCCAAACACCTGTACCTGCTCCATACCCCCATTTAAGGCCTCATCGCTGCATAAATAGGTGACAATGCTGATTCTGGTGTCCCTTTAAGAGATGCTGAAGGCTAACCGATTAGAGGACACTGGGGATTGTGGGCGCCCTTTCCCTCCAAGCACATCTTTCTTCCTGAGTCTAAGATACTTTCGCTGTTTTGTTTTTTCTATCCTTGGCTCCCGTATTTGCAGAGACGCTTTGCTCTTTTGAGGGGCCTTCTGAGCATGTGCCATCTTTTAAAATGTATAAGATACGGTGTGTGTGTGCAGGCAACTCAGAACACGTTTTGTTAAGTTCTGAGAAGCTGAAATGTATGAGGTGGTATTTGTGGATGTGAGACTGACGCCGTGGAGCAGGGGTTTTATATGCATTGTTCCACCACAAACTGCCTTTTGGAAAACACCTGAAACACTAACATTGGATCATGTATTTTCATTGTTCATATAGAATCAACCAATTGAGATTTTAAATTGTCATTGTCCAAATATGTAACCTTTATTATTTTAGAAGTTTTTTTCAGCATCATTATAGGCAGCAGAGATCAAGACAAAAAAATCACCATAAATATTCTCAGGTGAGAAATCCAAAGTGCAGTATAATTCAGGTGGATGCAGTTCAAATGCAACTAACATTGCCAAGAGAAAGAAACAAAAGAGGGGTTTGGTGCAAGCGAACATGATAAAGAGTAGGGTGCCCGCTCCTTGTCATAGATTTACTCCACGTCTGGAAAATATACAGAAGGGATGCACGGCATTCTTCTAAAAGATATTCCCCCAGTTAGTGTTTTCAAGACGCTGGTGGAAAGTGCTGTCCAACAGTCATAGCTGTTCAGTTGGGATGAGGCCTGGAGACTGTGAAGGCTGTAACCAGGGACGTACTGGGACACACATTCAGCCTGGGACTTGGACACGGAGAACGGCCTTTTGTAGAACTTTTTTCGTTGGCAGTCATTTCAACAGTTCTGCGGTAGAGAATGTGATGATAATGAAGACCTTCAAGAAAAGTCTTGCCTGCCTCCAAAGAAACTCTTCTGAAAAACTGAACTAAACTAAACGTTAACTACCTAAAACTAAATTGAATTGAAATAGATGAGTCAAAAATACAATAAAAACTGACTCTAAACTACAACAACCTTGTTTTTTTCGCCTCAGTTTGTCAACCGTAGAGTTTCACGGTCATTTATAATCACATTAAATAGAAAACCCTCTTAAGGATTAGTAGTGGGGTTTCTGGTTTCAGCTGAAAGCTAACGTTTGGTGACCTTGACATTATCATTGTTTACAGAATTAATTTGTTGCCGATGCGTTTCTTAAAATGTAAAAAGCCAACAGTGCCTTGATTTAGAGAATCTCAGGGACTCAGCACATGCAGTGACTTTTATTCCTCCCCTTTTTTCCACACAGCTTTAAGATAAAACATAAAAGAGGTCTCCAGATGCACCACATGTTCTTAACCACTCAATGTGCTCTTGTGTGCTGAATAATCAATCCCACTTGATCATAAATTGGAAGCGTGTGGCAAAAGAAGAAGAACTTCAGCCACAGGAAATTGAGAATATGTTACATAAATTAGTAAAGATGGGATTCTCCAGAGGGTCTGTGATGGCGTTCAAAGAGCAGTATGGAACTCATTTAGAAGCTGAAACAGTAGCTTGTATTGTCTTCATGGGATTAACCATGAGTACAATAGTGACCATTAGTATTTCTTAAAATAACCCAATCATTACATTACTCTAAAAGATATCATAATCTAAATTAGAATATATGATGTTCACGCTTTGTTATGTTTTTTTTTTTTTCACTTGAATATGCTTCCACTAAGGTATTATGGCCAAGAGTAAGAAGTAGTTTATATCCCATAGATTTGCAGCATAGACTAAGAGAGCATAGAGTATTGCTTAAAACATAATGGAATCCATTGGAATACAATGCTTGGTATTATATTACATCTTTTAGGCACATTTATTTAAATAAAATATTAGGAATACCAGTAACTATCTGTTGCAGATTCAATAAGCTGGACGCCAATGGAGCCTGGTAAATCTCTAACACTTAATGAATATGTTGACTTTAATTAAGTGCCACTGGGCTGAGCATGAGGCAGTGTTATGGGGGTGTGTTCATGGCACAGCCCGGGTAAAAATCAACAGCAAGTGTTTTCTTTCTGTAAATATAGATGTGGAGTATACTTAGTAGTAGTGACAAATAGGGCAATCGAACATTGTATGCAAGTTCTATGAGTTTAATAAGCTATCTGTTATTATGCAATGGAAGCAACATACGGTCAGTGCTTGCTCAATGGTGCATTTGAGCCTTTATGTTCTTCTCAAGGGTCACTTTATACCTAGAACTGTTGTCGGTCAAAATGTACCTGCTGTTAGAATGCATAGATTTTCAAGATACAGAGTACAAAGTTCATTTATTTAACATTCACCATGAATGCCATACTTGTTGCCAACAGTCATAATCAACCCAGAGTGCATCGCTTGGTCCTGAAACCTTTTCCACCATCAGACTCTTCTCTACTGAATACATTGAGCACTCAAAAGGCCTTTACACAGCAGGGGCATCTTCTTTTTCTACATGCAATTAATTCAAACTTCAATGTATTATTTTTCGACAGTTTTTGTCGTAAATACTAAAAACAGTCAACATAGATAAATATGGTAAACAACAAACTGTTCTTGTGGCGTGAGGTGTCCTGATGGACCACAGCCTCCTGCCAGAGGAGAGGGACTACACCAGTTTGTGCCCAGGGTGAGAGGGGTCGGACTTGCCCGCTTCAGGGTCCTGAAGGCGAACCAGTCATGGAGGGACGGCAGATTGCAGCCAATCACGCTCTCAGCAGAGCGAATGATACGCTTACCAGACGCTGATGGAGGAGCAGAGGATGGACTCGATGATGGCAGTGTAGAAGTGCACCATCACGGTCTTTGGGCGGTTGAACTTCTTCTGCTGCCTCAGGAAGAACATCCTCTGCTGAGCCTTCTTGGTGATGGAGGTAATGCCCGGCTCCCATTTAAGGTCCTGGGTTATGGTGGAGCTCAGGGAGCAGAAGGACTCCACAGGGCTCGACGGGGGAGTCACGTAGGGTGAGAGGTGTGGGTGGGGCTGCGTTCTTGTGGAAACCGACAACCATCTCCACTGTCTTTAGAGCGTTGAGCTCCAGATTGTTTTGTCTGCACCAGGTCACCAGATGGTCAGTCTCGCACCTGTAGGCGGACCACCAGAGATGAGTCCAATGAGGGTGGTGTCATCGGCAAACTTCCAGAGCTTGACAGACTGGTGACTGAAGGTGCAGCTGTTGGTGTACAGCAGTATTTCTCAAACTGTGGGGCGCGCCCCTCTAGTGGGGCGCAGTGGTATTACAGGTGGGGCGCAGGGGGAAATGCAGATTTTTTGTATTAAAGACTTTATTGAGAAACTTCACATATTACAAATAAATGCCTGTACTTTTGTGTCCATTTTTACGTTACGCCATTAACAGGTTACGCCTGTGCTTGCGCAACAGCCAAGATTCTTGGCAACTCGCCACATCCTACGTCCGTGAGATCGGCTTGCTGTTGCCCTTCAAAACAAGAGCTCAACATTGAGCATGAATTGAGAATGGCCGTATCAAGTCTGCAACCCGGTTTTTATAATATTTGTAGTGGAAAGCAGCTCATTGCAGCCACTAATGCCGATAAAACATGATGGCTCACACATACCTGCACTACATTTGTTTTGTTTTTTACAGGTTGCACTTTATTGTTATTATCTTGAAAATATATTCTGTGCAAAACAGAATAAACGTTTTCTTTGCCAAATATTAGTTATTTTTGCAGATTTTCTTTGTTTTTTTCTGATGGAGCAATCTGGATTATTTGAAAGTGATTGCAATTGTCTTCATTCTATTATTTATAAAAGCACAGATGGCACAACATTTTGTTATTTTAATAATGATTCAGCATAGGCCATTTTGTTACACTTTTGTTGGGGCATGAAGCTTTTTCTTCCTCCAAAGTGGGTCGTGACAGAAAGTTTGAGAACCACTGGTGTCCAGGGAGAAGAGCAGAGGGGAGAGAACGCAGCCCTGGGGGAACCGGTGCTGATGAGAGGCTGAGACATGTTTTCCCAGCTTCACATGCTGCTTCCTGTAAATAGTAAGGCTACTTAGGCTTCAGACCACTTTACCTCAGACAGGCTGTCAGACACACTGGGTATATACAATACTGGTAGTTGGTCCTAAAATATATTTCTCTTGTCCATAGAGAGGTTTAGCCTATGACTTATGCCACAGCGCTATTACATACAGTAGTTGACAAAAGCGTTGCCATAGCATTATATTATTTGTACCTAAACTCTCTAAATCAAGCGTGAAAATGACTACATTCTCTATAGTGCCAAATTATACCCTCAATGAGAAAACAGATACATTGTACCTGTTTTTTTGTTCGGGTTTTAAAATATATACTAAATAGATTTAAAGAAATGTAAAGCCATGTTTCTACTCGTGCTGACTTTCAGCTTGAAACAAAAAGAGGAAAAAAAGCTCATTGTTTGGCACCCAGCAAGCCTTTCACACTTAACTCCTTAATGTAGTCGTCAAAGTCAGACTTAAGGTGAAATAAGGTGCAGGTCCTCTGATTACAATCGCAGCAGTTTTCTTTCACAGCAACATGCCTGTACATTTTTCATTGTTGAAATCAAACTTTAGAAGGGGCCTAAATCATTTGTTCTTTAGCGCTATTATTTCATTAAAGATTAAAGTGAAACTGCTTTGAAGCAATGTCATCAGAGTCGGAGAGTCTGTAGGGAGAGAGCAGATTTAGTGGATAACAGGGGTAAGAGGCTCTTAATGGAAAACAGTGCTTTCTGTTTTGTTAGATGCAGTTAGATGCCAAAGCCTGCTGAGGGACTGCTAATGAATGACCAGACAGTTTACACACACACACACACACACACACACACACACAATGTAAAACCAAGTGAATTGTCAGTCTCTCTGGTGTATTTGCTTGTTTTCTTTTCCTCCTGGCAGCCATGACTGTGTTTCTTCACATTTCTTTTGTTCCATGCTAAGACCAACGTAGTTCCATGTCTCCATATCTGAAAAATGCAGAGAACTATATTACTTCAGAAGAACTGAGCTGCTTACTCACCTCACTAAATGACACACAAGGGCATCATACACTTAGTGGCCACTTTATTAGGTACAGCCGTACAACCATACAACACTTTGTAAAGGCAGAAGCTATGGAAGAACTGCTGTATTGAATTATGTTAGATTGTACAGGTGTAACTTAGAAAGTAGACACTGTATTTTTGTTTCACTTGATCGGCCCAGTTTACTTAATAACTGTCACTCTAACTCGATGTCAAAAACATGTTCCAGCCACATGAAGGTTGGACAAATCCAGACAAAGAAAACAGACAGTTTGCTTACAATTGCAAAGTTGCTCACGTGTGAACATCTGTCGAATCAAGTCAATTTTAATTTTATAGCCTAAAATCATGAATACAAATTAATCCTAAGGGGGTGTACAAACTGTACAACATAAGGGTTTCTGGATGGATTTTCTTTCAGTTTAATTTTAGCTGGTGCTTCGAGTATCTTTACACCTAATGAGAAATACTATTAATCACAGCTTCTGCCCATATATTACACTCTAGTGGCCCTGCAGAGCGCCCATTAATCTCGTACACTCCGATAGCAGCTGATATGTAAAGAGTCATCTTACCCGTAAGAAAGTGTGTCCTGGTCATACTTCATCAATCAAAGAGCACTTCTCATGTAGCTGCTTATACTGCTCAGTTCAAAAGGTGATCATGTGGATGGCATTAGGAAGTGATACCAGATGATATTATGCGGAAAAGTGATATGCATGCGTTAGGAATGGGTATAAGTAAGATATGAATCAATTACACGTACAAAAATAAGTTTTTCTTTCCCACAATTCACTCCATTACTTATGGATTGTGAACATAAAAGAAGAGTTTCTGATGTCTTGTTTAATGTTTCTCTGCTCCAGAAGAAATTAATTCCTGACCCGTGAAAACAAGTCAAATGTGTAATTTCTTGCAGAAAAATACCTGAGGCCAAATCAACTGTCAAACAGCCACCGATTGCCATGTCACAGATGATGAGGAACTCAAAAGACTGAGAATAAATGATAACTATGACAGAGACCGACACGCTTTAGGTACTGCCTTATTGGAAATATTGTATGTCTTACTTTGACATTTATAATCAGGGTCGTCTAATATCAGTTTCTGTGTGCTCTGGTTTCCCAGATATTATCAAATTAAATTACATTTTTATTTATTTTGTACAGCCCAAAATCACAAATGTCAAAGGTGCCTCAGTGGGCTTTACAATCTTTTTACAACAAAAAAGATCAAATCAGTTTCTTCTGCAATTCCCCACTTCGGGTCATTCACATTCTCTCTCTCTCTCTCTCTCTCTCTCTCTCTCTCTATTCTCCCTCTCTCTCTTTCTCTCTATTCTCTCTCACTCTCTCTTTCTCTCTATTCTCTCTCTATTCTCTCTCACTCTCTCTCTCTTTCTCTCTATTCTCTCTCTATTCTCTCTCACTCTCACGCTCTCTCTCTCTCTATTCTCCCTCTCTCTCTTTCTCTCTATTCTCTCTCACTCTCTCTCTCTCTCTTTCTCTATTCTCTCTATTCTCTCTCACCCTCTCTTTCTTTCTCTCTATTCTCTCTATTATATCTCACTCTCTCTCTCTTTCTCTCTATTCTCTCTATTCTCTCTCACCCTCTCTCTCTTTCTCTCTATTCTCTCTATTCTCCCTCTCTCTCTTTCTCTCTATTCTCTCTATTCTCTCTCACTCTCTCTCTCTATTCTCTCTATTCTCTCTCTATTCTCTCTCACTCTCACGCTCTCTCTCTCTCTGATGATATGAGAGTAATGGGCCCTTTGCCAACAGTTAGATCTCAGTGGGGCTCATCCATATGGCCAACATGTTCAGCAGTCATTACAGGGACATTTAACACGACTAATTGTTCAACATTTGACACCTTGTCAAGACAATTAGCTCAGATTATACCTGCATAAGATGTTGAGATGTTGGTCTCGTCACAAACTGCCTGCCTTCTGTATGCGGCTGTAAATAATCACATGCTGCCTTTTTTCCCCCTGGCCTGAGAAGGCATACGTATTCATATGTTTTCTCTATTCTTCTGCCCATTCATAAATCGCAAATCTTGATGCTAATGTTAATTCACGTCATGTCAACGATCCCACTCTTCATTTCTGCATATTTTATTACACATTTGTACATTACATATGTGTGGTGTTTCATGTAAAGGACAGATTGATAGAGAGACAGAGCTCGCCGTGTCCCTTTTAGAGCATGTTCACTGGATAATTATTGACCACCACTCTGTGCTGGACTTATACACTCATACTTTTGAATTGAAAAACATTTCTGTATTCATGGATTCTGGATTTTTAAATGAGGTAGAAGTATAATTTAGTTCCATGAATTGCAAACAAGCTTATGTTTTGGTGTCAAAAAACGTATACTAATAATATTATCTCCAATTATTATCGCTTTTGTAATTTGTTATTTTTTGCTTGATAAATGACTGATTATCACATGTTTGGTGAGTAATCATCTATCAACTAATCGATTAATACAATTATTTTGAATATGGCATAATGTCAGAGTAAAGATGGTGAACATTATTTTTTTTAGCATTGTAACTTTTTCACAAATCATGGGGTATGTTGAATGTTGACGTTTCTGAACCCAAAACACATTTCATGAATATATTTGATATCAGTCTCTTATCATAATGCAGTAACGCACAATACAACATGACGTTAAACGTTTGGTGAGGTTTCGGTAACAAACTGGGTTCAGGTTAGAACATACAGTATATATTGCTTTGTGTTTAAATAACCACTGTGGCAACGGAACTACAGTAAATAAATGGCACAAGACCTTCGCGGAAATTCTTAGATACCATTATGAAACAAGCGTAACAACGTTAACAATGTTACAGAACAAGCATAAAGTCAACATTTAGTTTTGGTGTTACACAGGACATGAACAGCTGTCTCCTGGGTCAAAGTTTTACCCGTCCACTACCTCTCTAGCCACCTTTTGAAGACTTTCTGGCTTGTTATCCTTGATATAATAACACATAACTTTCAATAACGGATGCTCAATATACTCCGTCATTCACTTCCTTTGACCAGTAACAAAATACACACATGTCCACATTCAATGTACACAAGGTTTGCAGAAACCTTTGACCAACACTTTTCCTGTGACTGGTGTGTACTGTGGGGATTACATGTATGAACCGCTTCTGCAACTCCCTGTTTTACTAAAGGGATGCTTCAAGTTTTACACATATTCTTATGTTTATTTCCAAGTTTGTGTGTGCATATGTGCCATTCTATGTGCATTGTGTTAGTGTGAATAACATGGAGAAGCATAATATGTGCATAAGTGTGTGTGTGAATGTTCGCACAGCTCTATGCGTCAAGTCATCTGAGCAGAACACAGATGAAAAGGTATGTCTTTCTGTTTGATGTCACAGTTTGTGTATGTGTGTGTGTGAGAGAGAGAGATTGTTCTACCTCATCCACATATTTAATCCCATAAACACTCTTATCATCCCCTTTTCCTGATCTCCTGTCTATTTATCTCACCCTCACTCTCACTATCTCTTCTTCTTTTGAGCACGTTTTCTTCTGATTTCCACATTCATTTCACCACATTGTTCTCCTTCCGTATGAGTCTGTCTACATGTACCCTCCCCCTGCTCTTATCGTGCAGCTACAATCTGTTTCTATGTCATTGGGAGTTAACAGGTCAAGCATAAAGGCTAATCTAAATTTCACTCACTCCGTCACCAGGGAGTTTAGAATAATAGAGGAGCGGGCACTGCCTTTTCTTTAACTCTCTCTTTCTTTCACTGTCTATTCTTGTTCTTTTCCTTTCTCTTTGTACTATCTATTGCTCTGCTGTGTCAACCCTCTACTATTGCTATCGTGCTACTGAAGGGCACCGTGTCAGCAGGGCTGTAAGCTTGCTCTTCACACAAGATTGGTGACGTAATCAAGTCATTTCATAGGCGTTATCATTTTATACGTAACAAGGGGAAACCGCCTTCACTGTCAAGAGCCTCGAGCTTACTGAAGGCTTGTAAAGTGTCAGGTGCATACTGTCCATTTTAATATTTAATAATGTTCATTCACACTGCTCTGGTTTTGAAAACCTTCAACGTCTGATGGTGTTCCAGATTAAGTAATGCGCTACAGAAAAAGGATAGTAGTAGTAGTAGTAGTAGTAGTAGTAATAGTAGTAGTAGTAGTAGTGGTAGTAGTAGTAGTGGTGGTAGTGGTAGTAGTAGTAGTAATAGTAGTAGTAGTAGTAGTGGTAGTAGTAGTAGTGGTGGTAGTGGTAGTAGTAGTAGCAGTAGTAGTAGTAGTAGTAGTAGTAGTGGTAGTAGTAGTAGTGGTGGTAGTAGTAGCAGTAGCAGTAGTAGTAGTAGCAGTATTAATAGTAGCAGTAGTAGTAATAGTAGTAGTAGTGGTAGTGGTAGTAGTAGTAGTGGTGGTAGTGGTAGTAGTAGTAGCAGTAGTAGTAGTAGTAGTAGTAGTAGTAGTAGTGGTAGTAGTAGTAGTGGTGGTAGTAGTAGCAGTAGCAGTAGTAGTAGTAGCAGTAGTAATAGTAGCAGTAGTAGTAATAGTAGTAGTAGTAGCAGTAGTAGTAGTAGCAGTAGTAATAGTAGTGGTAGTAGTAGTAGTGGTGGTAGTAGTAGCAGTAGCAGTAGTAGTAGTAGCAGTATTAATAGTAGCAGTAGTAGTAATAGTAGTAGTAGTGGTAGTGGTAGTAGTAGTAGTGGTGGTAGTGGTAGTAGTAGTAGCAGTAGTAGTAGTAGTAGTAGTAGTAGTAGTGGTAGTAGTAGTAGTGGTGGTAGTAGTAGCAGTAGCAGTAGTAGTAGTAGCAGTAGTAATAGTAGCAGTAGTAGTAATAGTAGTAGTAGTAGCAGTAGTAGTAGTAGCAGTAGTAGTAGTAGCAGTAGTAATAGTAGCAGTAGTAGTAATAGTAGTAGTAGTAGCAGTAGTAGTAATAGTAGTAGTAGTAGCAGTAGTAGTTGTGTGTGTGTAGTCGCTTTACTAGCTAGCTAACTATGCTAGTCTCCGCAGCAAACACTTCTGTGTATAATCATTACATGTCATTTAGCTGACGCTTTTATCCAAAGCGACTTATAATAAGTGCATTAAACCATGAGTCCAAACTCAGAATGAGCAACAGCAATTCATTCAAATAAAGTAAAATAAAAAAGAAGGAAATCTGGAGATATGAGATTCCCACACAATGTGACAAGGGGTCGTGTCAAGCCATAATATCTGGGTGATCTAATGTGAAAAAAGAACTGCTATCTTCCTTCTATAATTGCATTTCATACACTGCACCTGCTCATTGTTAGAAATAGCTGCTGTAAACCTGCAAAACCTTGATTCTAATCCAGAGTGATGAGTTATTGAGAGAAACCTTGTTTTCATTCTGAGGGTGTACTTTTAATAATGAACGCCACAGAGCGGTTGGATATCGCCTTCTCTTGTAACTAAAATGACCCTGGATGTTGTCACTTTCTGTGAATCTTCCACGAATTATCTAAATCTTTACATAAAAAAAAGATATTACTCAAAGAGTAGGTGCGATGTCCAAAGGCTGACTCCTTTGGGTTTGAATCCAGACAGTGGCTCTTTCCCCCCTTTCAGTCTATCTCTGTCCTCTCACTTAATGTAACCAATTGGCTGTAAAAAAAAAACTGTAATCTGTGCAGGTTTTCAGACTGACAAGGAGCTTATTCCTTTTTTAAAGGCTTTAAAGAAAACACAAAGGTAGAGCCTCATTTTGGGACGCTACAGCCTCCCGTTGAGGTGGACCTCGACGCTCTGCTTAATTGCTCAGAAAGGAGCTGAACAAAGCTGAGAAGTAGTATTATAAATTATATTATGCACTACACCACAGGTGTCAAACACAAGGCCCGCTGGTAGAATCCGACCCACAACGTCATTTGTGGCTCGCGACTGCTTGAAAGACATATGATCACCTTTTCTTAAAAGAATGTAAGAAAAATATCCTGTGCTTTTATTTTGAAGGTCATTTTTTCTGCTGCGCAGTGCCGTCTGTTCACTCTCCTTCATGCTGCGTTCACATTAAAAGATAAGCAAACTCTCGCAATGCTTTACTCGCGTGAGTTTACTCATTCGCTTCATTCGCGCTAGAAGTGCCGGAGAGGGGCGTGGCTTATCGCCATGGAAACAGTTCAAACAGTCCACCGCCGTCCACCATGGAAGAAATAAACACTATTTCTGCTTTGTACATGTTGAGGAAGTCCCACAAACGTTGAAACATCAAAAGCTTGTGTCTGTGTTCAAAATATTAATATTACATATAATATTATCAGTAGCCGCACACAGCTTCTCCAGGAAATGCGTCTGGGTGACGGCCGCTTCCAGACCATCAACTTATCCTCCATAGTTTCTGATTCAACGGCACGACGTCAGTGATGTCAGGGGGGTTAATCCCATACGCGTCTGGAGTAGTTACATTTATACAGTGTTACAGTTCCAACCGGCCCTTTGAGGGCAGCATGATGCTGATGTGGCCCACGGTGAACATGAGTTTGACACCTCTGCACTACACGGTCATCTGAACACAACATTGAGTTGTAAATGCTCAACATTTTATATTTATAAGTATATATTTTTTACATGGATTGTAAATGACTCAGTTAATACGGGATTGAAGTGTAGACTTTCTGCTTTAATTCAATGGATATAACACAACTATCGCATTAACCGTTTAGGAATTACAACCAATTTTACAGTCAGAGGCTCAAAAGTCATTGGACAATTATCTTACAAATGGTTTAATGGACAGGTGTGGCTGATTCCCTTATTATTTCATGACAAATTAAGCAGATAAAAAGGTCTGGAGATGATTAAAAATGTTGAATTTGCATTTGGTAGCTGGTCCAGGGAACTCTCAGCATGACGACCAAAGAGGTGTCAATGCAAGTAAAGTGGGTCATTCAGGTTCTTTGGAAGATAAACCAAGATTACCTTGTACCAGAATGATGGGAAGAGAAAAGTGTAATAAGGAAAGGAACGGCTCCTGATCCGAAGCAAACCACCTCCTCTTGTTAACGTGGTGGAGGCGGTGCTTTGGCATGGGCTTGTATGGCTGCCAATGGAACTGGGTCACTGGTGTTCATTGATGATGTCACAGGTGAAAGAAGTAGCAGGATGAGTTTTGAGGTGTTTAAGGCTTTACTATCTGCTCAGATTCAGACAAATGCTGCAAAAATGATTGGACGGTGCTTGACAATAAACCGATGGATAATCAGAATCAGGTTTTATCATGATTTATAATGACCAAAAACATACTGTGAAAACAGCCCAAGAGCTTCTCAAGGCAAATAAATGGAATATTCTTAATTGACCAAGGCAGTCACCTGATCTCAACCCAAGTGAGCATGCTTTTTATTTACTTCAGATACAAGTGAAGGCAGAAATACCCACAAACAAGCAGCACCTGAAGGAGGCTGCAGTAAAGGCCTGCAAAGCATCTCAAGGGAGGAAACTCAGCGTCTGGTGATGACCATGGGTGGAAGGCAATTGGCATTGGCTGGAAATAATTTTCCTTCAAGTATTAATAATTGTCATTATATTATAAAAAATGCTGTACTTCCTAAACAGTTTGTGTCACAAATACTCCAAATAGTCCAAATACTTGTGGCCCTGACTGTAACTATATCACAGTGATTATACTTCCATGTCCAGGACATCCAGGGCTTGTTTATGAAGTGACCTAATAGCTTTGAGACATGAGGGGGAGGCAGGGCCGGTGCATCATTTTTGGAGCCCTATGCAGCTTGAGTATTGTGTGTATAGAGGTGCCTGGCTCTCTTGTGGGATATTTTGAGCGCTCTTTGGGATCCTCTGGTGGCCACAGCAGCCCCAGAGCAGCACTGGATTTGCTTTTGCATCATATTGGTCTGCTGTGCTGTATAGTGGTCCTGCCAGAGATTCCTTCAGAGTAGAACATTGGTTCTTGTTGTCACCAGGATCGTATTACCTACCCCACAGTAACCATGGTTACATTGAACAGCAATCATGGAATATGTTGTAGTTCTGAAAAGCAGACAATTATTGCCATTTTGATCAACTTGCGCTATGTTGCCCTTACACTTCTCCCAGAAAGTTGTGGGACAAAAAAATATTAAAATACTATAAAATAACAAGAAAGACAAATTGCAAGGACAAAGCTTGTGAAAGGGTTTGCCATCAGTGCAGCTTGGTTAAGCGCAGGTCATTTTGTTGCACTTTGATAGTACTCTGACCTTCCAGAAGTCCAAATGAATGTTAACGAGGTTCAGATAATAATACTGTAAATCCCTGGAGTGACAGGATGAGCATTTACATCACAGGAACTATCACTCTACCTCGCATTAGTCAAGCCGACTAAAACTACTGCCATATAAGAGCTTTTACTCAGTAACCACTACATGTGGTAATCTAGTAATGCACTCACACAGAATGTACCTACTCCATTAGCTTCCTCCCCGAGTCCCTGACCTGTATGACCTTCTCAGTGATTATGTCATGATGGATGTGGCCAGGTACCTCTATTTAATCATACTGATAGTCATGATGGAGAATTTACTACTTAGAACTGGCAGCATGGCAGTGACATATGTTCACACACACACTCACACTCACACACACACACACACACACACACACACATGCTCTGCTAATACGCAAGTCCCATTGGAAACATAGCTAGTAATGCTACGGAAAGCTAGCCATCATATGACAGAGCGTGGGGGTGTGTACTGATTTTACAATCCTACCTGCCAGTTGAAAAGATGCGACAACAAGAGGAAGACTATATCTCACTTTAATCAAAAATGTTCTTGTGTCATTTACGCGCCCGGTGGAAATGACGTGTTAATCACATGCGCGGCTGTGTTTTGACTTTGCATTAAAAAACATCCCCAGTTCTCCCGTTGTTAATTCCCCCATCAGCTCTATGTCAGTGTTACACTAAGGTTGAAGTGAGTCTGCTTCATGTTTTTCAGTATTTACCTACTAATAAGGTAATCAGAAGAACAGTTAATGTTGTATACTTGAATGTTTTGTAATTACACTTGTTGTTTAATTAATTTAGAGTTTGTGGATAAAAGCTGCTCCTCAAGACACTGACTTGTTTCCATAGTGCAGCGTTGGTTGTCAAATATTCAGTGAGTGAGCCATAAGTTACATCTTTTAAGGCTTTAACTACTTCTCACTAGACTTTTTTATTTCATGTTTGTGCATGAAAGCATTGTTGAGTATTTTTAAAGTCTGAAGTTACTGAATAGTTATGTATGTTGTATTACCTTGTGTCCTTAAGATGCACTTTGGGGTTTATAATTGACTGTAAAGGGAATATTCCTAACTAGTTTTTTTGTGCACACTGTGATATTCTTTAATAGCTCAGGTTCAAACTGCACCATCTTGTCATTAAATCAATTTGAGAAATTGAAAATGTTCCAGCTTGTCCCAGTCGGACCAGTTGAGAACCACTGCCCCAGACCAGTGGGGAACTATTTCCCCAGGCCAGTTGAGAACCACTGCCCCAGACCAGTTGAGAACCACTGCCCCAGACCAGTTGAGAACCACTGCCCCAGACCAGTTGAGAACCATTGGTCCAGACCAGTTGAGAACCATTGGTCCAGACCAGTTGAGAACCATTGGTCCGGACCAGTTGAGGACCATTGCCCCAGACCAGTTGAGAACCACTGCCCCAGGCCACATCTGTCACACATGTTCTTAGCAGCTCACTCAATAATCAAATGCAAAGACAGTAATTTAACAATATGCTCTGGAGTAGTTACATTTATACAGTGTTACAGTTCCAACCGGCCCTTTGAGGCCAGCATGATGCTGATGTGGCCCACGGTGAACATGAGTTGGACACCTCTGCCATAGTACAAGGCTTTATTATAGAAGTCATAAAGAAAGCTTCAATCTGGTGAGGCTGAACAGACTTGCTTTCACTTTCGAAGTTCAGTGTTTTGGATGAAAAATGTTGCCGAATACACTTAATCAATGTAACATGAAACCATGTAGAACCAAAAGGTTCAGCAGTACTGTGACTCCGGTAGTGTGTGACACAGTACTGTGAGTGCTTGTGTTTATGAGGATCTCCAACATCAATATTATGCTCAAGGAGATGTTTACCAGATCAGAAAACAGGAGTGGATAACTCTCACTGGGATTTATGAGCTCGGAAACAATGAGTCATCCAAATGTCATAAAAAATACAGATTCCCCAGTCTTGAAGATTTCCAGATCAGCTGTGGAAATGTGAAAAATCCCCTGCGGAGGTGTACAGATGGCATGGCATGTTTGGCATCACAGCTATTTACAGGTTAGAAAATGGCACTTTCCATATTCTTATATGACATGAATCCATAGTCAATGCATTGACTGCTTGTGATGAATGAATGACAGTCTAATGAAAAGTTTCTCAATCTCAACATATAGCACAAAGCAAGGGGGACCTTGACCTAAACCACTAGGTAGGCACGTGAATGCAAAAATGTTTTTACAAAAAGCAAAAGGCTTTCCATACAACACTTTTCATTTTCAGATGTGACACAATGTGCTTCACAGATTACATAGTGTACATACAACAAACAACTAAAATGGACAAATGGAAGTAAAGTGAACCATTACCAAACAGAAGTCCTCACATGCTCATTTTGTGTTATATCCTATCCCTGAGTAGCACGTCTATGACATCTATAGAGTGAAGGTTATGTCATAGGATGGGCAGAAATGTAAACACAAGTAGGTTCAAGATTTGCCACGTAAGAGAAAAAGAAGTTTAGAGGTTAGGAGCGAACAAAGACGAACAAATAGGTAAGCAAAAGAGAAATGGTGGCGAGTAGTTTCGGGAGGTACAGGCGGGTGGACCCGGCAGATGGAAAGTTCAGACCTCGCTTGTTTTCACTGAAATGTCACAATTGTAAAAAAAGGTTTTATAAAGCATCCATCACATTGGAGCTGCACCTCCAGGAATAGTCACGGGGCTGCGGAAATGAGACCCCCGCATTGAACTGCAGAGGCAATCACCGCCGCCTGGTTCAGGTCACCACGCTGCTCACAGAGCGGAGGGAATGAAGAGGAGAGGACCGGAGAAATAAATGAGGAGGGAAGAGACGGGAGGAGGGGAGAGAAAGGTAAAAGTGGACATGTTGTCATTACAGCTGCTGGTAGATCTTATTTTGTTCTGATAGTAAGATTAAATTTGACTACCTTCTGTAACTTTAGTTTTTTGACTTTAGACAGACTGACGTGGCTGGAGCTGTAAAACATGCAGCAATGGAGCCTAAATGCACACGGACGATATAGTTACATCTGAGCAGATGTCACAAGAGTAACGACGTGTCAGGGCTGCTGTGTCTACAGAGACGACGTGGACACGTCGAGAACCGTGAGATTGGTGGCCTGTTTTCTCCTCTAAAAGTGTCCGATGCCAAACAAGATGGTTGTCAGTCAATGTGACACAAGTTGAAGACATTCATGGGTCTCTTTTGGAGAGCGGCAGGAATGAGTCCTAAGACCTGGACATCCGTCAGCATCTTTGCACTTCTGGTTCACGTTTTTCAGTCAAAGGGTTTTTTGAATGGGTTTTTGTTTGGATGCCTCATGATGATGATCTATGGTCTTTAAAAAAATGTCCAATAGAACCAACACTCAATCCACTGATAAATATATTTGTGTCTTTATATCTAAAAATGTAGGCACAAGGACACAAATCATGAAAATGTTTTGCTCCGATTTTACAAAAAGAATAATCAAACATAAAACTGAGGAAGGATTCTTTTGACCATGAAACAAGACAGAAATGAAAGGGTCCAATTAATGTGATGGGCATGACAACCCTTGTTATGTCTTTAAAAAGGCAATTAGTAAGAAGTGGCTAAATGAGACGCCTAAACGTCATCAGGAACTAAGTTAGCTCAGTGGAGGTGATGTGACATTGTGCGATCATGGTGTAGTGAGTTTATAACTCAGCGTTAGATTTTTTTTAACATCAAAAGCATCTGAGATCATCTTGTTGGACTATACTTGTGTTTCCTCAAAGCTCATTATCAGCAATAATTTAAAAAATCCAGTGAAAACCTCCCGTTGGCTATTTGTCGAGAGAACCAGGGAGATGATTACTTCCTGGTTGGATATAAAATACGTATTAGTCCTCCCACAGACACAGATACCAGATTGTTTTGATTTGTTTCTTGTCTGAGAGTTTGATTAAATAAGTCAGGAGGTCATCAGAATTTCTACAAAAATATGTTGTAATTTTTGTTTAATTAAAGAATAATGTTGACGAGTACACATTTAAAGCATGATATGGCCTAATCATATTTGATCGTCTGTGAAGGTGTGGTAGAGCTATCAATAGGTGAAATCTGATGGGGAAGACCTGTATCTCATACTGCAGTTCACCACAATAAATCCAGCTTCAGGTTAGTGAAATATTACCGTTATTGATAAGAGAACTTTGCTCATCATTAAAGGAGTCAAATGTAACCATAGTTCAGTTAGTGTTTGACAAATGGCCAAAGCTGTGATTGCTCTTTTGAGGAGGGTATGAGAAATAATTATGATTATTAAAAAAATAATTAGTGAATTAAGTTAAATACAAAAATATCAAAGTCTGCTTACTATTTCCTAAACTTTCAACCATATGTAGTCGTAGCTATAGCGATAAAGGAACATCCAGCATCTCTGTTTATTGTGTGATGTCACCTTTGTTCTTCCCCAGCTGTCTTCTGCTGATCTGTTTCTTATAGAAACATATGACGGTGCTCTCTACCCTTTCACTGATGCATTGCAGCATATATTGTCATGATCTTGCCACGTGTATTTATGTATTACACAAGACAAACAAAAGAGTGGCCCACTCATAGATAGAAACAGCTCCGCTATTAGAGGTAAAGAAATAACACAAAATACTTTGAAGATCGAAATACACTTTTAGTGGTAAAATAACGAAAAACCTACAACAGTCATCAAATTCCTCATCTGACTGTTTTGTGTATTTTCCATTCAGATACCGCTACATATATAAAAAAAATCATCAATCCATATCAGCTATTGTGGAACGCAGTGTTCTTTGGTGATTGAATGAGGCTTTTTATGGCCTCTGTTACACTGATTTTAGGCAGCGTATGAAATTTTATATGACATGCTTCCGGTCCCCAGGCTTTATGGACAAAATATTTTAATCTGACTTTGCAGAGGTGTGAGAAGTGTGAGTGCCTTTTATTGGAGCTGTGTGTGTGTGTGTGTGTGTGTGTGTGTGTGTTCTCAGCTTGATTAACGAGGTAATTCATTGCTGATTTTACATTGACTTGCGGTAGCGACAGATGATAAAATGTAAGGAGAGTGTTATTTGTTGTCCTTTTATCGGTCCATCTTAAAAAGAGATGTTTAGGATTTTGGGAATCTTGTTTCAAAAAGTCAGATAGTAACTCTACTTTATTTCCTAGTTGGGAAACATTTGATATTTTTAAGACACATGGCTTTAATGTATTAGCTAGATTGATCTTTTAATTAGTTTGAGGAATTAGGCTCCACCTCCTGCCACAAACGTGGCCCAATACCTACAGTTGACAAGCATTGTTTCAAGGTCAGGTCGCTTGTCCTTCTTAATCTAGGTCTAAACAACAACGTTCATTTTTTTTCATATTAATAATGGATGACTACATTTCATCGAACCGCAAGCAGTTTCCAGACATTGTTTTCTCCTGTAACATGTTACTCTCTGTGCCCTCAGACAGCAGGAGAACGTTCAGTGTAACAACTGTAAATGTTAAAGGAGTTAGATATTGGCATTAAACTTACACCAGTTGATTAATTTACATTAAATTAAAAAATGTAAATTCTAGTATTCTGGAATCTGATGTAAATATGCAGAAAGATTGTAAAGAAGGAATCTCCTTGTGTCACAAACATAAAAATCAATTTTCATTCCGTTTAAAAAAAGTAAAATGTTATTTTAATCAGGCTATGAATGATACATGAACAAACCCCTCAGTCAAAATATTTCAAATATATGTTTGGTGTCTATAAGGTATGTATTATAAAATGTAAACATTACAAAATGACAAATTACTGCAGATAAATAGAGTAAACGTATAACTATCACTTTGAAACTTCCCCAGTTGATTACTTACACTAAGACAATTATTTTTGGATTAAAAGCATTTCATTTTATTTTCCAATATGCAAATGAGGCATTATCAAATGTTGACTTTCGGAGAAATCCATAGACACAAAAACAATCACCTCAATGTGTATTTTGGTTGTTTTCTTTCCACTAGTCTAAAAGTATACCCCACATCTCTAAATGAACTCCCCTTATTGGTGACTGGATGAAACTAGAACTCGTCTTGGTTTCAGCAGTTCATTGAGCTCTCTCATTCTCTAAGAACGCGAGCTGAGCAATTTGTCCAATCCATTCAGTGAAAGCAGTGCTGATAGAGAGCAACCTGCATGAGACAATATCTCATCTAGGTCATTAACAGAGTTATTAAGTCATGGACATTGTTCAGGAAAGTCAGGGATTCTATGTCAATTACCTGAAGCGGATGAAGAAGTTAAAACGTGAAATCATTTGATTAATTGGTCTTTCAATTTCTGTGACATTTATCTTTTGTAGTGATATTTCAGCTTTTTGCTTTATAATGAAGGTTATCATATTTCTTAAGGAGACTCGTGCATTAAGGCTATCACACAGAAGTGTTTATTTCCACAATTCAATAGTTTCTTCCAAAGAGTTATTTTTGTCAGGAGTACATTTGGGATCGGGTTGTTCTCTAATCGGTCCTGTCCGCATGTGGAAGAGTTATTGTATGTGCGCTGTCATTAGTGTGTTAATAGTGAATGTTAGGTTGTCGGACGACTATAAAGTCTCCATATAAATAGAAACATCATTCAAAACCTACCCAATATTGGACAACACTGTGGCTCCATAGTCCGAACCAAGACGACACACTTTTTTTACCCCTTTCCACCTTGTCAAAGGTTGTACAGATCAGATCCTCCCCTTCTCCTCTTACCTTTCACAATAAAAGCCCAAGACATATGCACTGCACACATGTTTACCGGAAGGAACTCCTATTCACTCAGAGCATTTCACTAGAGGGTTCTCAATAAAACACCCAATAGTAACTTAGGCTATAAACCCTCAGACAGACTGACAGACTGGTAGTTGACAAACTGATGCAACTGTCACTCATCTTCATACCTGTCGGTATGTGTTTTACAGTGTGTAAAAGCACTTTAGAGTCAGCGTGGTAAGCTCAGACCTCAATGGATTGGGTCCCACTGGTCAGAACGTACAGACTTTGTTTCCACTTTTGTAACAAGTTTTTAAAAGCATATTGCTTTTTTCATATCATTTCAGATTGAGTTCATGAAACAATGTGTGTTGATGTGTTCAAGGACCTTCAGACCATCATGACATTTGGGGTGGATTTAATCTAGTGTAGACTTGTTTGACTGAATAGAATTATTATAAATATTAAAACAATACTTATTTACAGAGCTCCCCAGGTGTTATTTCATAGAAAATGTTTTCCACATGAAATAATTGAAGTGGTCAGATATTACATTGGAACAAGAGTTCCTGTATCTTTGACCTTCAAAATGAAAATAATGGGGCGGTTAGATGGTGTTAAGGTAAGGCAAATTGTATTATATACTCACTCAATTAAATGATGTATTCATATTTAGTATCAGAAGAATATAATACAAGATGTCCTTTAATGCAGTTCAAGGAGTTCCAAGATAAGTTTCAGGGTTTGCCAGGTAAAAAGAATACAATTCAAATGGATGAAGAAAATAAAACTGACACTAAATGTGTGACTCTTTTTTTAAAATGTAGCTTTTTATCTTGTGAAACAGTTGCTACTGTGATGTTCCTGAGGCCTCTAAATATGACGTTAAATTAGACAAATACAGCAACCAAAAAATCACAAGCCACATCTACTTGTTGTCGCACATTGTTTCATTGTGACGGGCAACAAACCAAAAGGATTGGGAACCACTGCTCACATATATACAGCAGACAATAGAGGGGCAATCAGCCGCTCACAGTTGTGTTTAAATTACAGACTGTGAAGGTCTGATTTAATTGTCCATGCATAATGAAATACAGGTCAGGAGACATATTTAAGCTTTGACATTCAGGGACTGACAACAAGCTGGAACTTGTGGCTTGTTTCCAGCATATTGTGTCCCACCATATAAAAGTCTATTCAAGACAAAAAAAGCATATTTTTCTGAAACTTTTACTCTGGTTCCAATATTGAGACGGTAGAAGAAAAAAAATGATTCATGACAATTGCTAGTCAAAAATGGGCCACCAATATCTAACAGCAAAAAGGCATATCTTTCATGAAAATGAAGTAATGTTTCTTGGAATTGCAAAGTTCACACAATTCATAAACATTCAAAGCCTTCAGTATGCTCCTTTAAGTCCAGGAGTTCAAGTCTTCAACACCGTATCAGTGAAGTAAGCCTTATCCGGGTACATTTAATGTCAAGATGAAGAATGAGAAGGTGTCATTATGAACGAACTTCCTGCTGTTGATCTCAATGAGTCAGAGTGCTCCCACCTGATGAACCACATCCCCCACTGACTCTGCCTTTATATGCACCAAAGTGTGACCTCAATACACGCTCACCACAAGGGGGCACTTATCTAATAATGAGTTGGACCAGCCAGAATCAATGGGTCAGGGTCACCAGGACTGTCAAGGTAAATGGACTTTCTAAATGGACTTTCTAGCACTTTTCTACTCTTCCAACCACTCAAAGCTCTTTAACACTACATGACATCATTCATCCATTCATCCACTGATGAAAGGGGCTACCATGCAAGGTACCACCTGCCCATCAGGACTCTAACTGCTCATTCATACGCAGGAAGCGGTGCAATTTGGGGTAAAGCCGGGGATCGAACATGGAGCCACATGCCACGTAATGTGAATCAGAACTAGTTTGTGGTTTGGTTCAGCAGTGGGAATCACAGGAATGGGAGTAGTGGATAAAATCAGGTCTTGTGTTTACCTCGTGATCACCTGTTTGGATTCCTGTTGTTCTGGAGTTTTTGAGTTTTTTGTTTGGGGTCAAGTAGACACCAGAAAGCAAAGAATTATATTTGGTACAATTTTCAGCAAACATGAGTACTTTATTCGTGCCCTACTGTATATTAAACAGCATGACATAATTATTGTATTCAATTCGGTACCTTATTTCCATGGAATTTGCCTCAGTGCTGCTTTTAACAACACAAATAAATCGATGGCATGTGTACAATGGAGCAGCAACAACAGTTATCACATTTCTACATAATATGATAAAGTCCTTCATTTTCATGTGCTTGTTGGGTAGTGAGATCCTACACCTTAAAGTCTAGAACCTTCCATATGAGGGGAGGGATCTGAAGAGGGAACATGCAGGGTACAGATGTCACAGGTTTCAATCCACGATGTTGGTGCTTCGCTAAAGGTGCCTCGTGGTTGCAGAGGGGGAGTGAAGACTTTTGTGGATTCACTTTTTCATAATGTGATTGATATTTTGCTGATGCTTTGTCTGAGAAGAAATGGGAAATTACCATCTGAATCCGTAGGTTGTGAGCTCAATTTAAGGAGTCACCGCTGGTCATCTGACGGTGAGACCTCGTAGTGATGGAGCTATTTTCTCGGCAGTTACATTGTTGTTAATGATGTAATAATATAATAAACATGTGTTATGCCTCTCTAGTTTTCTCTAGTGTTTAGTCTTTTTTTAGTCAATATAATAGGTGTAAATGTGAGCCCTCTCCAGTCTTACTTTATCCTGGTCCTTAATTAAAGACATCTGACTGAAGAGGAAAATATAAATTACAAACCTTCAGCGTGCTGCCAGGCGAATTCAAAGGGGAAATGTCTCCGCTTTGAAATTAAGTTATTAACGAAGCAGCGGCTTCAGCGCTTAGAAGTAGAAATTAATAATAGAGGCCTTTGCTACGGGAGAAAAAAAAGAAGAAAAGAAGGAGAAAATTAGAGATGAAAGACAGCTACAGGTTAGGCAATGGGCAACACTCTTTCATTTGGCCACTTTTCTCATCTCCAACTTGAAAGCTGGCCTCTTTTGTTCCGTTTCACCTCCCCCAACCCTCCGCCCCAGCCATATGCCCACTCTTCTTTTTTTAACTCAAGCATAATTACAATATTTCTCTCATGGCCTTCCACCATTACCAGGATTTAGAAATGCCCCGTAGGGAACGGGAATGAAACGAAATGCAATTCATATATCTAGTGTATAGCTCCACAGGGGTGTTCAATTGCACACAGATATATTCTGAGGGTTGGTTGTCAGAGCAAGCTCAATTTGACCATTAAGAAAATAAGTAGTGGAGAACCAGGAATTCAATGATGGCTCGGGTTATTTCTCCCTCTATTTTCAGAATGTTTACCCTCTCTCTCTTCAGAGTCTAACCTTATTGTTTAAGAAATAGAGATGGCATTTGCTGCACTTTAGTAATCAATAAATAAAAAACCCTTCACTACATTTAAAAAAAAAAGAAGATATTTATCCCAATGCATGCGGCGCAGTATCTGAACAAAACAGCACGACCTCTTGCCACGTAGGGCCCACGCCCATTTATTATTAATAGAGATCCTCTCTACCTCTCTGAGGACTAATAATTGCTTTTTTTTTAAGGTAAAAAGAGTGTTGAAAGGACTAAAGGAAAGTAAGACAGGGACACTGATCTTTTTTCTTTTGAGGAACTCCTTGCTTTCCTCCCACGGGGACCCGGGTCTAAATGGTGTTGCGCGGAACATTCTAGTCTATCCGCAAAAAACCTTTGGGCTTGGTTTGAAAAATACTTTTTAATTGCTGATAGGGCAAACACACAGCGCCGCTGATTCAACGTGTGTACTGTTTCATTCATGCATTTTTCTTTGTTTGATGCCATTAAAAGTAAAGTTTCCTGACTCATTTCATAATAAACCAGAGAGAAAGGGGAAGGAGGTTGTGTGAGTGAGCTGAGAGGGCAAGACGTAGGAGAAAAAGAGACAGAGAGATAGAGAGATAGAGAGGCAGAGAGACAGAGAGGCAGAGAGACAAGGAGGCAGAGAGACAAGGAGGCAGAGACAGAGAGGCAGAGAGACAGAGAGGCAGAGAGACAGAGAGGCAGAGAGACAAGGAGGCAGAGAGACAGAGAGGCAGAGAGATAGAGAGGCAGAGAGACAGAGAGGCAGAGAGACAGAGAGGCAGAGAGACAAGGAGGCAGAGAGACAGAGAGGCAGAGAGATAGAGAGGCAGAGAGACAAGGAGGCAGAGAGACAGAGAGGCAGAGAGACAAGGAGGCAGAGAGACAGAGAGGCAGAGAGACAGAGAGGCAGAGAGATAGAGAGGCAGAGAGACAGAGAGACAGAGAGGCAGAGAGACAGAGAGGCAGAGAGACAGAGAGGCAGAGAGACAAGGAGGCAGAGAGACAGAGAGGCAGAGAGACAGAGAGGCAGAGAGACAGAGAGGCAGAGAGACAGAGAGGCAGAGAGACAAGGAGGCAGAGAGACAGAGAGGCAGGGAGATAGAGAGGCAGAGAGACAGAGAGGCAGAGAGACAGAGAGGCAGAGAGACAAGGAGGCAGAGAGACAGAGAGGCAGAGAGATGAGAGGATTTGAGGCAGCGAGACAGAGAGGCAGAAAGACAACGAGGCAGAGAGGCAGAGAGGCAGAGAGACAGAGGCAGAAAGACAACAAGGCAGAGAGGCAGAGAGACAGAAAGACAGACATAGAGAGGCAGAGAAGCAAGGAGGCAGAGAGGCAGAGAGACATAGGCAGAGAGACAAAGAGGCAGATATACAGATAGACAGATATACAGATAGACATATATACAGATAGACAGATAGACAGATATACAGATAGACAGATAGACAGATAGACAGATATACAGATAGACAGATAGACAGATATACAGATAGACAGATAGACAGATAGACAGATATACAGATAGACAGATATACAGATAGACAGATAGACAAATAGACAGATATACAGATAGACGGATAGACGGATAGACGGATAGACAGATAGACAGATAGACAGATAGACAGATAGACGGATAGACAGATAGACATATAGACGGATAGATGGATAGACGGATAGACAGATATACAGATAGACAGATATACAGATATACAGATAGACAGATATACAGATAGACAGATAGACAGATAGACAGATAGACAGATAGTAAGATAGACAGCTAGACAGCTAGACAGCTAGACAGATAGACAGATAGACAGATAGACAGATAGACAGCTAGACAGATAGACAGATAGACAGATAGACAGATAGACAGATAGACAGATAAACAGATAGACAGATAGACAGATAGACAGATAGACAGATATACAGATAGACAGATAGACAGATATACAGATAGACAGATAGACAGATATACAGATAGACAGATAGACAGATAGACAGATAGACAGATAGACAGATAGACAGATAGACAGTGGTGCTGTGAAAATAAAGATACAAATCAGAATGTTTCTTGGCGGTTACGTTCTAAAGCACAAATAAATAACCATCAAACACTCAGCTGATTCACTGTGGAGGCGCCCTTAGTTTCATTTCCCTCCTCATGCATTTCATTCATTACATCCAACGTGCATCAGTAAATTCTATGAAGCAGTAAATGTGGTCACAGTCAGACCAAACCTAATGTTTATTTTCTGTTGTTTGTGCATAACTCTAGCAAAACTTTGACTTTGACATCTTTGGTTTTGGGTGACATGTCCCAGCAATTATTGCTTGTAATGCCGTGACATCGGATGCAGATGTTCTTGGTTCCCAGAGGGTGACTTCTTATGAGATTGTCTATCAGCAGAATCAGATCCAAAAGTCAAACTCATTCACTTATCCGGTGAAGAATCTTGGCATTTGCAATATACACCAATAGTGGTGCACATTGTTTCAGACGGAAACTATTGCATGGAGTGAAATGAAAGTTTGTTAAAACATTCATCTACCCAAACGGATGAATATTAATATTGTTAGTAATCTCCTGACTTTCATGCGGCACCATCATCCAGATTTGAATTTGTCAAATACTTTGGTTAATGGCCAATTCACGACCTGCAAAACCAACCCTCTAAATAATTACTCTCGTATAGGAATACTTTATATAAATAGTAAATAAAAATAAACAGCAAATAGCATGTCCGTGTCTCACCTGAAACCAGAAGTCAACGTTGACTTATTATAAGTAATCTAAATTAGGTAACAAACAGTCAGTTAGTATCAGTGGTAGATCGGAGAGCAGTCACCTAAATCATTTTCATTGACAGCATTATAGTAAAAGTAATATAGGAGCACAAAATCAGAACTCTGTTTTAGAAGGAAATGAAATGCCCTGTGTTCTTTAGGTTGGAGGAATTGTTGGATTTTTGAATGAAGAAAAGCTAGTAGGAGGCATCCTAGGTAATGTAATAAGTAGTGCTGGGCAAAGATAAACACATTTAATCGATTAATCACATGATTTATCTGTGATTAACAGCGATTAATTGCATTATGCGCAAAATTCAATAATGAATTAAAAACTAGTGTATGACACGCTTTTATTTTAAAGTAATGTTATCGGAACAATATGACAGGCAGTCTGGGAGAAACAGCAAGTTAACATAGAGTAAATAAATCTGTTTTCTTTTTTTTCTGAACAGGTACCAGAAGAAACATTACAGCATATTAACAGTGTATGTTCAGTAGTTATGATCCCTGTTAGAGGTTAAGTGGTCTAGCATATTAACAGTGTATGTTCAGTAGTTATGGTCCCTGTTAGTGATGTTAAGTGGTCTAGCATATTAACAGTGTATGTTCAGTAGTTATGGTCCCTGTTAGTGATGTTAAGTGGTCTAGCATATTAACAGTGTATGTTCAGTAGTTATGGTCCCTGTTAGAGGTTAAGTGGTCCAGCATATTAACAGTGTATGTTCAGTAGTTATGGTCCCTGTTAGAGGTTAAGTGGTCTAGCATATTAACAGTGTATGTTCAGTAGTTATGGTCCCTGTTAGAGGTTAAGTGGTCCAGCATATTAACAGTGTATGTTCAGTAGTTATGGTCCCTGTTAGTGATGTTAAGTGGTCTAGCATATTAACAGTGTATGTTCAGTAGTTATGGTCCCTGTTAGAGGTTAAGTGGTCCAGCATATTAACAGTGTATGTTCAGTAGTTATGGTCCCTGTTAGAGGTTAAGTGGTCCAGCATATTAACAGTGTATGTTCAGTAGTTATGGTCCCTGTTAGTGATGTTAAGTGGTCTAGCATATTAACAGTGTATGTTCAGTAGTTATGGTCCCTGTTAGAGGTTAAGTGGTCCAGCATATTAACAGTGTATGTTCAGTAGTTATGGTCCCTGTTAGAGGTTAAGTGGTCTAGCATATTAACAGTGTATGTTCAGTAGTTATGGTCCCTGTTAGTGATGTTAAGTGGTCTAGCATATTAACAGTGTATGTTCAGTAGTTATGGTCCCTGTTAGTGATGTTAAGTGGTCTAGCATATTAACAGTGTATGTTTAGTAGTTATGGTCCCTGTTAGTGATGTTAAGTGGTCTAGCATATTAACAGTGTATGTTCAGTAGTTATGGTCCCTGTTAGTGATGTTAAGTGGTCTAGCATATTAACAGTGTTTGTTCAGTAGTTATGGTCCCTGTTAGAGGTTAAGTGGTCAAGCATATTAACAGTGTATGTTCAGTAGTTATGGTCCCTGTTAGAGGTTAAGTGGTCTAGCATATTAACAGTGTATGTTCAGTAGTTATGGTCCCTGTTAGAGGTTAAGTGGTCTAGCATATTAACAGTGTATGTTCAGTAGTTATGGTCCCTGTTAGTGATGTTAAGTGGTCTAGCATATTAACAGTGTATGTTCAGTAGTTATGGTCCCTGTTAGAGGTTAAGTGGTCCAGCATATTAACAGTGTATGTTCAGTAGTTATGGTCCCTGTTAGAGGTTAAGTGGTCTAGCATATTAACAGTGTATGTTCAGTAGTTATGGTCCCTGTTAGAGGTTAAGTGGTCTAGCATATTAACAGTGTATGTTCAGTAGTTATAGTCCCTGTTAGAGGTTAAGTGGTCTAGCATATTAACAGTGTATGTTCAGTAGTTATAGTCCCTGTTAGAGGTTAAGTGGTCTAGCATATTAACAGTGTATGTTCAGTAGTTATGGTCCCTGTTAGAGGTTAAGTGGTCCAGCATATTAACAGTGTATGTTCAGTAGTTATGGTCCCTGTTAGAGGTTAAGTGGTCCAGCATATTAACAGTGTATGTTCAGTAGTTATGGTCTCTGTTAGTGATGTTAAGTGGTCTAGCATATTAACAGTGTATGTTCAGTAGTTATGGTCCCTGTTAGAGGTTAAGTGGTCCAGCATATTAACAGTGTATGTTCAGTAGTTATGGTCCCTGTTAGTGATGTTAAGTGGTCTAGCATATTAACAGTGTATGTTCAGTAGTTATGGTCCCTGTTAGAGGTTAAGTGGTCCAGCATATTAACAGTGTATGTTCAGTAGTTATGGTCCCTGTTAGAGGTTAAGTGGTCCAGCATATTAACAGTGTATGTTCAGTAGTCATGGTCCCTGTTAGAGGTTAAGTGGTCTAGCATATTAACAGTGTATGTTCAGTAGTTATGGTCCCTGTTAGAGGTTAAGTGGTCTAGCATATTAACAGTGTATGTTCAGTAGTTATGGTCCCTGTTAGAGGTTAAGTGGTTCAGCATATTAACAGTGTATGTTCAGTAGTTATAGTCCCTGTTAGAGGTTAAGTGGTTTAGCATATTAACAGTGTATGTTCAGTAGTTATGGTCCCTGTTAGAGGTTAAGTGGTTTAGCATATTAACAGTGTATGTTCAGTAGTTATGGTCCCTGTTAGAGGTTAAGTGGTCTAGCATATTAACAGTGTATGTTCAGTAGTTATGGTCCCTGTTAGAGGTTAAGTGGTCTAGCTCAAAAGAAAGTACATAGTTGTAATTTACTGTACAGGGGACTTTTTAGTCTGTAAAGCCTGTGGATTTCCTTTAGAGAATCTCAGTCAAAGAAAGATAAATGCAGGTTGCCCACAGTGAGTTTAAGTGTCCCTCAACCTTCCTGCATTTGGCCAGGACTTTGTCAAACGCACTGCAATCATATTTCATGCACTATCCTTGCTAAGTGTGCTGACTTTATTGTAAACGTTCCACTGCTGTGCAACATGAATACAATGTTCAGCGCACATTTCTGCAACATGTCTGTCTTCTGTTGTCATGACAGTCAGAGCACGTGAATGCAGCTCCCAGTTCATCAATATAATGATCTGTAACTCCGAGATAACTGTGGTACCCAGAGATGTCCAGTCGTCGCCAGTGAGAGCAACAGTTGGTGGACGTTGTTTAACACCGCCATCTTTGTAGTCCGCTCCGTTTCATACAAATCGACGGTGCGTCTTGAGGCTCACGCCGTCATTCGTTGTGATTCTCAGGACGCTCCTCAGACCGTCATCTTCCACTGCAGGAATCGGCCTGCAGTCCGCTGCTCTCCACTTGGCAGTTGTTTATTTGTCTTGTGTTGGTTACAGTAGTCTGACAAAGTTTCGCTCCAGTGGTTATTTGGGTAGCTTTTGGCTGGCATCAATGCTGTGTAAGGCCTTTAAGACGTACTTCATGTTCATGGTACTCTGGTGAGAAGAGAACTCCAGTTTGAGTGGTTACAAATAGCTTTGCTTTTATTAACTACGCCGTCTGGTAGAGATTTAAAATGAAAAAAGGCCATAAAAGTGACTTTCTCCATGTTCTCGGTCAATGTTTGCAGCAGTGTTAAGCCCCTCCCAGTGTTAAGCTCCTCCCAGTGTTAAGCCCCTCCCAGTGTTAAGCCCCTCCCAGTGCCCCTCCCAACGCAAAAAAAAAATGCTGTTAACGCATGAAAAAAATCGTTGTCGGGGTTAATGGATTGCTACGTTAACGTATTTATAACGCGTTAACGTGCCCAGCTCTAGTAATAAGCTATCTTTGACGTCAGAAAAGAATAACATACCTCATTTTTGATGAACAAGTTCAACACTGTTTGAAACCATTTTACTTTTAGCCCTGAGCTCCTCACTTCCTTTTTATTATCACTCCCCACATTTTTTCTCTCTTCCATCTTTCAGTCTGTATATATTAGTTGCACTCTCTCTCACACATGTACCAGATCGGCCCACTGTGTCCATCTGCAGGATGTTGAGGATTCACTGGCTTACTCTCTCTCAGCCTTTATCTGTGCTATTTTCAGAGGGGGGACAGCAAGTGAAGTATTGTGAGAGGTGATACAAAAGCTTCCTTCTCAAGGGAGAGAGAGGCAGAGGAGAGAGTTTGCAAAATATGCCGCTGACTATTCAGATCTCTCCCTCTCTTAATCTTTTCAGGCTCCAGGAGAGGCCACTTCATATGCTTGGTCACAAAGCATTTTTTACTGTGTTAAATAATGCAGTAATCCACAATTCCTCCATCTCTCTTTTCTTTTCTTTTCTTTTTTTTTCGAGCCCTTTTGAAATGCCAGAGCTACTCCGGCACACTTGCTGTGAGTAACAAATGTGACACATTATCATAAATACATTTGTGTTTTTGCTCCTGTCCTATTACGGCCTTGAAAAGACCCAGCTGAGACCAAACCAAAAGGCCGTTTGTGAATGTGTTTACGTGTCCTGTCCTAAGCTTTTGATGGGAAATGCTGTTGTGCTAAGACAGTGATGCAGTGCACGTTTCAGTTTGACTTTCCAAAGTGTCCAATACCTGACGATTAATACAAGGTGGAAATTGTTGCTCTATAAATAGGTCATATGTTGCCCCAACTCTCCTATTCAGATCAATGAGTTGTCCAGACACTTGAGGGGACATTAGTCAAGTACCAGGCCAGGAGAAAGAAACATGATAGACTTTAACCAGTATTGTTTATTTACCCTCAACTCTTTGACCACACTGTTGCAGTATATGAAATTATCAAAATCTAAAGTCAAACTGGTCGGTGTTAATCGATGGCTCAATAGCCTGATCAGGAAAAAAGTGATGCATGCTATAAAAGGTCACCTGCAGAGATCTAAACCAAAATGTAGACACTTTATGCGCTACCAGGAAACCAACCCATCACATCCCATCACGTCAATCCCATCCATACTTTCTAGCTTCAATCAAGCAATACAGCAGTGGCAGAGATCTCCAATCTACCAGTATATGTTGTTTTGTTTGTTGTTGTCTTTTTCTGTGTTTTGCTCATTGTGTCCTTGTTTATTGTGGAAAAGTAAGGCCATTGATATATTAAACCAAATGAATTAAACAAGCAAAACATTGTTATGAACATCTTATATTTATTTAGATATGTAGTTGAATGGATCCATATCAATTGGATTTATGATTTAGGTTTGATGACCAAATCACTTCATTTGTGTTGTACACACTGGACTTTTGAGATGGACAATCCTTAAAATAACGATGCTTTTGTCAAGTTAAAAGTCAGCGAGTGAAGAAGGGTCAATGGTAAAAAGAAGAACATGAAGAGACGGCTTATCAGCAAAGTATGCTCTTTGCAAATTATAGGCTTGTTAAACAAATAGCTAACTGTAAACTATCTGAAACTGTCTTTGTCCTTTAGATGAATCAATAAGGACCTCTGCAAGAGACGTTTTTATAACACAGCAGCGGAATAAACACCTTGGTTCCAGGAATTTCTGCATCCTCATGCAGTAGTTTGTCAGCACCGTTGTTTCCCAGTCGTATCAAAGATGACTATCTCTGACTGTCTCTGGCTATCTCTGATTGTTTCTGACCGTCTCTGACTGTCTCTGGCTATCTCTGACCGTCTCTGACTGTCTCTGGCTATCTCTGATTGTCTCTGACTGTCTCTGATTGTCACTGATTGTCTCTGATTGTCTCTAAACGATTCTGACTGTCTCTGATTGTTTCTGACTGTCTCTGATTTTGTCTCTGATTGTCTCTGACTGTCTCTGATTTAGTCTCTGATTGTCTCTGACTGTCTCTGATTTAGTCTCTGATTGTCTCTGATTTTGTCTCTGATTGTCTCTTACTATCTCTGATTGTCTCTGTTGGCGTGTATACACACATAATGGCTGGCCACGGTTCATCTGGTTGACTGCTGTTGAATTGCTCCATCCAGCAGCAATCTGGAAAATGTTATTGATGGGCCGTTAACGTCAGATACAGTTCACCACCATCTGCACTCCACCTACCATCACCCTGGTGGAGCGATGGATCAAACAGGTGGAGAGGGTTTAAAGGTTTAAAGGCCAAAGCAAGTAAAAAAGAACAACCACTGTGCTAATGTATTGATGCGGTCTGCTTAATTGCATCTTTGTTTACTTTTTTCTGTGGAAGTGTGTGTGTGTGTGTGTGTGTGCGTGTGTGTGTGTGTGTGCACATGCCAAATGGCTTTGTGACTGAAGTGTGCACTGTTGTGAAAAGCATGTACATCTCTGTGTGAAGAAGGTGTGAAGCAGAGAGACAGTCAGGTACATCTTGTCCAATGGCCCATCTACCACTTTGGCTACTGTTGCCCTGTCACGGTTATCTCTCTCACACACACACACACACACACAAACACACGCACACACACACACACACACACACACTGCTCGCTGTGTTGCCTCACTGACCTGAGATTGCTGTGTGCTGCTGCTCACATCCACAGAAGCATTGGGCCGTATACAAACACACACACACACAGACGCACACACACACACACACAATGATTTATGGCCTCAAATACAGTCAATAAGAGCCACGGCCAAGATGAAGGACTTTCTAGCAGGACACACACACACACACACAAATACACAAACACACACACACACTGTGGTGCCCATTAGCTAAGTATACTGGCGTGACCTGCTCACCACATTGCTTTCTCTATTACATTCCTGTTTATTGCCACTGTTCCCTCTGCTGCCTCATGTGAAAAACGTAAGGCGTTTGGAACTACATAACCTACGTGCAACATATAAGATGACATGTGAATAGGTGTGTGATTACCATGAAACCTTCAGCAATCAACTGACCCTTTGCTAAGCCCCTGCTTAGCAATAGTGGTGCAAATTGTTTCAGACGGAAATTGCCATGAAAGTTTGTTCAAACAGATGAATATTAATATTGTTGGTAATCTCCTGACTTTCATGCATCACCATCATCCAGATATGAATTTGTCAAATACTTTGGTTAATGACCAATTCACGACCTGCAAAACCAACCCTCTTAATAATTATTCTCATATAGGAATACTTTATGACAGCAAATAGCATGTCCGTGTCCCACCTGAAACCAGAAATCAACGTTGACTTATTATAAGTAATCTAAATTAGGTAACAAACAGTTAGTGTAGTGTGTCCAATGGCCCATCTACCACTTTGGCTACTGTTGCCCTGTCACGGTTATCTCTCTCTTTCTCACACACACACACACACACACACACACACACACACACACGCACACATACACATACTGCTTAAAATGGCCAGTTTCCAATTAGTTCGTTGGCAACCGTAACTAAGCGCAGGAACCCTGTCAAACATAAAGACCGTTGAATATTAATGATTATTAATTTCGCTGTAATTTGATTAGGATCCAGTGTATTGATCAAGGCCACAATATGCCATCAATATCCTGGTGCTCTATAAAGAAATGAGAAACTAGGAAAATGTACTTTTGTTTAAGATAATGGAAGCTATAGGGAAATAAACATGAGCTCAGCTAAACAACATATATATATATATGTTATATTTTTATATATATACACACACACATATATATATATATATATATATATATATATATATATATATATATATATATATATATATATGAGGTCTCTCACATCGAATCATCACATCGAATCTCTCTGTGTACAGATTGTAAAGTCCTCTGAGGCAAATTTGTAATTTGTGGTATTGGGCTATACAAAATAAAAAAATAAACTGAACGTCAATTCACATGCCATAAACATGTTTTAGAACGCAAATTATATAAGACGAAAAAAAAAAGTATGAACAAGGTTGTTTTGTTTGCATCAACCAATACTTCTTGGTGGCAACAATATTTATACAATAATGCCACTGTGGCAGCGGGGTGTGGTTAGGCTCAGCTGCAGAGTGGGTGGAGTGGGGGTGTGGTTCAGGGAATGGTGCCGGGACGAGGTCTAATCAGCCTCAGCTGGGGTTAATCTGTCTGTCTGTCTGTGTGTGTGTGTGTGTGTGTGTGTGTGTGTGTGTGTGTGTGTGTGTGTATGCACTCAATGTGCATACACAGAAATAGACACATGAACAAATAACGGACAGTGAAAAGGAGGTAATATTGCAACGTGGAGGTAGTAGTGCAGTATGACAGATCAACAGTTCATCAGAGTGACGGCCAGTGGAAAGAAGTTTTGGTGTACTGAGCTCTGTAGCGCCTACCAGATAAGAGGGGTTGGAACTGGTTATGTCCAGGGTGTGAAGGGTCTGCAGGGATTATTCCTGCCCGTTTCCTGACTCTGGAGATGTACAAGTCTAGGATGGAGGGCAGGCTGGAACCAATGATCTTCTCTGCAGACCTGACAGTAGGTAGTAGTCTGTTCCTGTCCTGTTTGGTGGCCAATCCAAACCAGACAGTGATGGAACTGTAGAGAACAGACTGGATGATGGTGGAGTAGAAGTTAATTAGCAGCTCTTGAGGCAGGTTGTACTCCATGAGCTGATCAAGAAGTTTGTGATCCACTGCCAGGTGGAGGCTGACACGGTGAGATGATAAAGTTTGGGTTGAAGTTTTTCCAGGATGATGAACGCAGAGCTGGAGTCCACAAACTGAACCCTTGCATATGTCCCTGGGAGTCGAGGTGTTGCATGTTGTGCAGTCCCATGCTGCTGTGGATCCAGCAAGGGGCCTTTAATGGCCTTAATGTGGGATCAACACTAAGTCTCTCAAACGATGCCATGACCACAGACGTCGGGGCAATGGGCCTGTAGTCATTTAATCCTGTGATGGAGGATGTCTTGGGGACCGGGATGATCGTGCAGCGCTTGAAGCAGGAGCGGACTTCACACAGCTCCAGTGATTGGATGAAGATCTGTGAGAAGATGGGTGGGGGGGGCAGCTGGTCAGCACAGAACTTTGGGCAGGACACACCGTCTGGGCCCGGTGCCTTCCTGATCTTCTAGCTGTGAAAGAGCAGACTCACATCCTCTTCACAGATCTTCAGTGCTGGTGGGGGGTCTGTTTGGGAGAGGTGAGGAATTGGCAGGGGGTGAAGGTGGTTGTTTGATGTCGGAGCAGTTGAGGGGTGTGAAAGTGAGCTTATCAAACCTGCAGTAGTACACATTCAGGTTGTCAGCCAGTTGATGATTCTCCACAGTGGGCTGATCTGTAGCCCGTGGGGATGAGTGGTCGCCCCGTAACCACAAGGTACCTGGTTCGAAGTGTCCTTGAGCAAGACACTAAACCCCCAGTTGCTCCCCGGGCGCTTCACTGCAGCCCACTGCTCCTTAATAACTAAGGATGAGTCAAATGCAGAGAAGAATTTCTCCACGGGGATCAATAAAAGTGCATTTCTTTTCGTTTCTTGATGGTCTCCGGTAGTTAGTTGGTGAGGACCTGCAGGCCTCCACAGGGACGTTGGCTGAAAACCCGCTATCCAAATCTTTAGCGGAGCTCACCTTTGCTACCCTGAGCTCCTTGGTCAGCTCCAGCCTAAAACCAAAATGTTGAGCATGGAAACATTACCTGGTAAAACTGAATGAGTGTGTCATTGTGACGACCATGTTAGCATGCTGAAGGTAGCATTTTGCTCAAAGCATGGGTGTAGTCTCTCCATGTTGTTTGAATAGCCTGACTCTGATATCATCTTCATCTACATATGCTGAAAGTGAAAACCAGGAAAATGTCACCCTTTCATCTCTCCTCCTTTCCTCTCCCATATTCTCTAAACTATATTTCTCCCTTTCATTATTTTGGTCTCTCCTCTTGTCTTGTGTTTCTACTCACTGACTTCTGCTTCCCTAATAAACAAATAAACACAGCAGTATCTCTTAGCTTGGAAATAAAATCAATTCTTTTTTTAAAGCGACACAAGCTGGGATTTAACATAAAACAACGCTCAATTAGACTTAAGAAGCTGAGCCTCTTCCTGGGCCATAAAACATGAATAACAATGAGAAAACTGCAAAATAGCAATAAAGACACGTTCACTCCTCATCTGCAGTCATTGGACTTGTTTCAGTGGCTCGTTGAAAACTATTTTACACTATCTGTGTGGTTGTCATTGTGGTGGTTGCTTCTTCAAATAGTTTACATACTGCTAAATGCTTTCTGATGGAGCTTTCAGAAGAAGGGCTTGTATTTCACTGCCCAAGTACAAGGCAAGCATATGCAATTCAGAGTTAAAGCCAGGCTGATATTAGTATTGGATTACTTTGCAGTAGTTTCCAGCACCTGGATAGTGTGTGTGTGTGTGTGTGTGTGTGTGGGTGTGTGTGTGTGTGTGTGTGTGTGTGTGTGTGTGTGTGATGTGAACTTCTTACAACTCATGTTGAGAAAATTGACAAAAGATTATTTGAAAAATTCTTGATTTCATCCATCACCGTGATACGATTATTAGGAGTTGGTTGACTGAGATAAGCAGTGAGTTGTGAGAATTCTCCAGAGGTAAACCCATAATACCAGTGCACAGGTTGACACCACATCACATGAATTAAAAGTGATCCAAACATGACTTTTCTGTTTGTTTCATGTATTTATGTGGGGAAGGTTGTAATCTGCAAAAAAGAAACCTGATTGGTTGGTGGTTGGGATCCCACCTTTTGAGTTAGATAGATGAAAAATATAGTTGCCAGGTCTCACCAAAATATGTTGGTACCGAAAGTCCTATTGCCACTGGTTTGAAAAAACATTACCTTGTCAAAAGGATTTTGAAAGGATGGACTGTGGAGGGTCTGTGAACTCATTGTCAGGAGGAATTCCAGACTCATAGGAACAGCGGTAGTAGTATCAGTAATAGCAGGATTATGCAGAAATGGTCGTACTTTAGTGGTGGTTGTAGTTGTGGTGAAGCTCAGCCTCACATGTGACAGTGTTACATTGGGCTGCGTGTGTCATTTAATTAAATTAAAATGAGTGTTGTGATTTGATCTGTGTTCTGCACCACAAAGTCTGATACTGTCGCACAAGGTATCCTTTAGCATCTGTATGAGACGCACCAGGCTTTCAATTTACACATTTGTGAAGCCATTAGCGTCATAAATAGACACTCCACGTATGATGTGTTCTTTTCCCAAAGTGTTGTTGAGTTATTTTCAAGTTACATGTCTTTCAGCTATTCGTGACGTTTGTTTGTATTACATTGTTTATGTTTCTTTTAACTTTTGGGGCGACTGTGGCTCAGTGTAGGGCGGGTCATCCTTTAATCAGAGAAATGGTGGTTCGATCCCCGGCTCCGCTAGTCCATGTCCATGTGTCCTCAGGCCAATCACTTGTACCCCATATTGCTCCTGCAGGGCTGTAGTGTGTAAATGGATATTAATTATTAGGGACCGTTCTCCGTGTGTGTGTCTGTTCACTCCAAAGATAACCGTTCTATTACGGTATTGGACAAGTCTTCCCAAAATACTGGTAGGGACATATCCCCTCCATCCACATGCAAACCTTTGACAGGAAATTAAGTGTTTGACTCTCAAAATCCACATAATCTACATAATGTGCCTTATTGAAACAAGCAAAATTAGGATGAAATTTACCGCTGCGTGAATTGGTTGAAGGGAAAATTTGAATGTCAAAGAAAAAATCTCATTGATTATTGGAATAATCATATTTCAATTATACATTCATGTATCGCTTTGCAAGAGGCTTCATAATGTCTTCTACCTTGTTCTTACTGCTTGTTCTTACTGCTTGTTCTTACTGCTTGTTCTGACTGCTTGTTCTTACTGCTTGTTCTTACTGCTTGTTCTTACTGCTTGTTCTTACTGCTTGTTCTGACTGCTTGTTCTGACTGCTTGTTCTGACTGCTTGTTCTTACTGCTTGTTCTTACTGCTTGTTCTTACTGCTTGTTCTTACTGCTTGTTCTGACTGCTTGTTCTTACTGCTTGTTCTTACTGCTTGTTCTGACTGCTTGTTCTTACTGCTTGTTCTGACTGCTTGTTCTGACTGCTTGTTCTTACTGCTTGTTCTGACTGCTTGTTCTTACTGCTTGTTCTTACTGCTTGTTCTTACTGCTTGTTCTTACTGCTTGTTCTTACTGCTTGTTCTGACTGCTTGTTCTGACTGCTTGTTCTTACTGCTTGTTCTTACTGCTTGTTCTTACTGCTTGTTCTGACTGCTTGTTCTGACTGCTTGTTCTTACTGCTTGTTCTTACTGCTTGTTCTGACTGCTTGTTATTACTGCTTGTTCTTACTGCTTGTTCTTACTGCTTGTTCTTACTGCTTGTTCTTACTGCTTGCCTACAGCTTCATTCAATGATCAGCCAGTTGGTTTAGGTTGGGTTCATTCATTGAGATCAGTTCATTCTCTAAGAAATGTGTAAAGGAGCAATCTAGAGTAAAAGTAGTCATTTAGTGTACGATTCAGTAATAGTGAACATGTATATTTATATGAACATGTTGAGAATGTGGCTCTCTAGTCAGTATATTTCTCTTCAGTATGTTTGAGCATAGCATGAACTTATCTGATGAAGAAATAATGAAAAAGCAAGCACCATGACCAAACCCAAGATCAGTCCATGGAAAGTGGACCACAGAGTGCCGCTCCTGCACCACAGAGAGAGAGTGACTGGAAGAGAAAGGCTGATTTGGTATATCTCCAAGAGCGCTGACTCGGCTTTTTCCCGCGGCCGGGTTATCTGCGAGGGGTAATGAATGGAGTCCGACGGAGTTGGGTTGAGATGAATGGAGACGAGCTGTGTATCCAGCACACAGGCCTTATCATCACATAGAGTATGAAGGTGGCTATTAAACAATGCCTACAGCATACGGCACACAGGAAGAAAGCTTTTGTGATTCCCTTTTCCTTTAATAGGGTCACAGAAGCCCACTTATTCACATCTTTGATTTCTGTTGTTATTAATCACACTCTTTGTATGGGTCTGGGGACCAACAAGGTAGTGTAGAATGTAGGTGAATTGTTGGTGCTTTAATTTCATGCAAGATTAGGAACATTTCTGGTAGGGTTTCATGCACTTATTTTGACGTGTTTCTGTGGCTGTTGCATGACTTTAATAGGCCTAACCAATCATTTCATTTGGCTAATTTTCTAAGAAGAAAGTCGTCAACAGAGGGGTGCTCTGCCTGGTTTCTCAAGATTACCGACCCTAGCTGTCAATGAAGTTGTGCCACCACTTTCCTTCTCTCCAGCTGTGGCCACAACAGCTAAAAGCCAAGGCACTTCAGAGGTTTTCTGGTGTCCTAAAGTCTCTTTCATACCCTAAACGTGTGGGCCATCTTCTCTCGGCTCCTCCTGTTACATAAAACCTGCAACTTCTCAATTGTCAGAGCGTCAGAATGTCAACAGGGTAAATCTAAAAAAATCAAAACCTTTGAGAACTTTTAGAATTAAGATTTTCAGTGAAGTCAAGTTGATTCACAAATCATTTCTAAATATGTATCTATACAAACTCAGTGTATTAGTGTGTTAAAGCATACATGTCTGCCCCATCAACCGGTTTCTAAGGCAACTATATTTAATAACATGACAAGATTTCTAAGGTTTACAAAAAAAACATTTTGGTCGACAGGTACATTTCCAGTTGGTGAAGATTAGACTTAGTTTTAGTCTTCTGCATGCAGATCCACTCCATTGGAATGTGACATGTGCTTTTGCATTACATTCAGCATCATGAAAGTCTTGTCAGAGACACCAGGCTTTCATCTGACAGGAGCAGCAGTGAGTGCAATCAATTAGCTTAGTCTGGAACAATCAGCAAAGCATACTCACAGCACTGTGCTGGAACAGTCGATGATGATAATTGGTAGACTGTCCTCCCACTGATATGATGAATAACCATGGGGTTTCTGGGTAAGAAAGTCTACTGTTTTCCTAAAGTGGGGTCAGCGACACTTCAAATGAAACTGAGGAGTGTGTTTTCGAGATCTACAGAGGGACAGAGATGTAGGTGGAGGAGAAATATATAGTGAGGGAAAGTGGATGTCAGTGTGTGGCTCATTAACTCAGTAGATGTAATCAAGGGGTGGGAGGGAGACATTTGGCCATAGTTTAATGAGTGGTGGTGAAGCCAAACTGTACGCTCACCGACTGAACTCCGCTGTCAGCTCTGATGTAGCAATCTGTGGATAATTATGTGTACATATTTGGATAGAGATGCTCAGAGAGTTACACTGGAAATGGTATTGTCTTGGTTTTCTGATGTAGACACTTTAAGAACAAAAAGTCAGACAGAAGGTCAACGACAGGGAAGTAAAGGGACAGTCAACAATAGAGAGAGACACAAGCTAAAAACATATGTCTCTATGCACCTACCCCTGCTGATTTAGACAGAGAATCCTTTAGAAATTCAAAATAAATATAACGCTCTAAAAGTGCTATAGTTTTATATGAATGCTCTGATGAATTAATGTAGATTTGGATTTTGAAACTAGCCTACATATCTATGTATATACGTTTGTAGCCTTAAGCTATCCGGCCCAAAAAAAGTGCAACTTAGCCCTCATGGACATTTATTCATGCTCAATAAGGTGATTGATTGATTGAAAGCAAATGCGTTATTTAAACATTTGTATTAACAGTATTCTAAACAGGCTGATATTTAGACCACAGTATGCTATGTTGCATGATGTATTGGGAGAAACCAAGCAATTATATGTATAATCAGACATTCAGCATGAAGCCAGCATGTCATGATCCTTTGTTTCATCACCACATTGTCCATCACTGCAATGATTTGAATGATATTTATAGGTGGCAGTCAAATCCTTCATTGACCAAATCGTCAATTAGTCGACTGTTTAGGGTCACCCCTACAAAACGTGTCAATCCATTCAGTAATATTTCTATCTGAATATATGGAAAATAAACTGAAATGTAATGTAAAACTAAAAAAGGCACACAGTTATTTCAAAGTCAAACACTGGAAGACATCACCAACTTCCACTGCAAATACACTTTATAGACTAGAAATAAATGTTAAAGAAAAAAACATACAGTTTAACACTATATAGTCTTGATTGTTTAACATAACAGCAGTGGGAGTGACATTTTAATACTGTGGGAAAAGTGTAAAGATTAAATATATAATATATTGTATTATCTATAATTATCTTGCACTACAAGCATATGCATAAAGATGTTGAAAAATAAAGCCTGTGGCGGGTTTGTACAGTACAGCAGAGCATGCATCTCCACCACAGAGCAGCCATATGGGACACATTATGGCCCCACCGTGTGGCGTCTTCAACCTGACAGCACACTGTGATTTAACCCAACTGGAAGCGGATGGATCCAAGCTTACCTTCAAAGGCATCTGTCTCCCGGCTCTGTGAGAGTCTAAAAGCCCCCGGGGACATAGTGCAGCATGTTGGACATTCGACTACCTCTCAATTACTGTTTTTAATTTCTCGTACACTGCTCTTCCATCTCCATTAGCAGTGACATTCCTCTCAGAATTAGAACTATACAGCAGTTTTTCTAGTCGTCGCCACAGGAGGTTTATATATAGACGTAGCTAAGTTCTGCAGTGCCATATATTAACTTATTAAGTGCATCAAACAAATCAGTGATTGGTTGCACACTCAGTTAAACAGAGTTAAAACATATACATTGTAATTGGTGCCAAAAAAAGACGCTTTAAAGCCAGTGGTCACTTACATTTTAACAAGTAAATTAAGACAAAATCAGCTGTCTAACACCTTAGAAATACAGCAAGAATCAAATAACCTGAGTAAGACTCCAAGAGGTTTCTAAAAACATTTATCTTTAATTACCACACACAGACGGTTATTTATTTTTTTAAGTAAAAGTAATCATCTTTAAGATTTTCATGTAAATAAGTGTCAGTTAAAGGGACAGTTAGGGTGTTTTGAAGTAGGGTTGTGTTTTGGAAATATGGAATGTACCCAGTCATAATTGTAAAATAGGATATCTGCTTTTCCTGCACATCCTCTCCGCCTGTCTGCATGTCTCAGCTGTGATGCGGCCAAGTCGTTTTGGCCCACAAGAGACGGGTCTAAGAAGCAGTTTAGCCTATTACTGATCAAAGATATAAATGAGTGACATACAATTTAGCCAAATATCGTCCTAAAATAGATTCAGCTCTTGGCCAAAGCCGTCTGGCCCAAAGCTGCGCGTTCTCGGGAGGCGCTTTTTTTTAACAACATGACAACGGCCAGCGTGAGCACTTCTCTTCCAAGAAGACCCGGCCCGCTAGAATCTCTCCTCCAAGACCCGTTTGAGAGAAGAACTTTGGCGGAGAGCCATGGTGTAGTTTGTTTATAGCCTGACGTCAGCTTTCCTTCTGACTTGCAGTCACGCTTCAAAAATAAAAAAAAACGTGGGTTCATTTGTGAAGATTATCTTCCTGAATAAAACATGTAGGTAATAAACTTTGGCCCAGAGCTTATTGTTGATATAACTCAAAAATGCAATGTGAAAATTCCATTGGCTTATGGTTGAGGGTACCAGTGTGATGCAATAATAATAATAATAATAATACGTCAAATTTATATAGCGCTTTTCTAGACACTCAAAGACGCTTAAATAATAGGGAAGTTTTATCTAGTGCTTGTAATAATTGGTGAAAAAGTAGCCATGTGCAGTAATATATAATATGAGGATGCGATACATTGAGATGCATCAAGAGTCGTAATGTATTCAAACTGTTGACAGGGAATCCCAATCGTGGGGCCAGTGAAGACACACCTCTGCTCTTCAATGTCGGCCTCATTGGTCCGGCCTCTTTCTCGATGCCTCCATGCCTGGTGGGCCGGCCTCCTGCCTCTCTTCCTCCTTCTGTTTCATGGATTGTGAAGATCTGGACCGTGGTCCGTGTCTACTACTCATTATTCATAATTCATGTCATATTCATTGAATGTTTATGTAACTTTGTAACTCTGTTCATTCTGTACACATGACATCTATTCCTTCTGTCCATCCGGGGAGAGGGATCCTCCTCTGTTGCTCTCCTGAAGGGTTCTTCCCTTTTTTCCCTGTCAAAGGTTATTTTTGGGGAGTTTTTCCTGATCCGATGTGAGGTCAAAGGTCAAGGATGTCATATGTGTACAGATTGTAAAGCCCTCTGAGGGGAATTTGTAATTTGTGATTTTGGTCTATACAAAATGAACTGAATTTAATTGAAAATGTTATCGCGTGAACACAAACAAACCAAGGGGCTCATGCGACGATTGTAATAAATTAGAATCAGAACAAAGAAAACAAACTGCAGGTCGGAAAACAAACTGCTCAGTGGAATCATGACAAATTAGAGAAATAACATTCCTTCCCAGCGGCTCTCTGTGGGTTGCTGGGACACTAATTTTAGCTATACGTTGTTGTGTACACACACACACACACACACACACACACAGACAGCAACACTTACAAATGTCTGAACACATGTAGTCACACACAAAACAATCACATTAGGTTTAGTCATGCAGTTGGAGGCTGCTCCCTGTTAGGGAACATGTAGAGAAGCCTGTTTCTCCCTCTCGCCTCTTGATTGGCCCTCAGGCGGATTTGGCAGCAGAGTGACCAAATCCATCCAATTAGGAGTAATCCATGTTTGGGCCTTTTCTGACATTGCAATTTTCAATGCAAACAGGGAAGGAGTACAAGTACAAGAAAGGATTATGGTTTAAGAACACTTCTTTGGCCTGTCAACATGGAGTATGCATATACATATATTTGTATACATATGTATATATATATATATATATATATATATATATATATATATAAATATATATATATATATATATATATATATATATACATATATATACATATATATGTATACATATATATATATGTATATATACATACACATATATATGTATACATATATATATATATATATATATATATATATATATATATATATATATATATATATATATATATATACATATATATATGTGTGTGTGTTTGATTTTGTTTTGCTGTTGGTGGTTTGGTCATTTTTAATCTCTGTCAGTTTTGCTCTGCTGGCACCGCGGTCACGCACAATCTATTCTGCTCCGTGCCACGTCACACACATGCACACATGTACGCAAACACTCACACCATAACACTGGCCGTATCTCTTCCGCTCTGCGCCGTGCCACTTGGTGAGTGGTCACAGGAGGCAGCCAACTGTGTCCCTCCTGTTTGTGCGTCACGGTCGCTGACTTCTTCTGAACAACTACTGCTCACAAACTGCTGATGGGCCCAGCCAACAGGTGATGGGCCATCTGCACACAGCTGCCACTGCCCATCGGAGTGAAGACTGACATGGAGGAACGGTTAATGACTCTTAATTTTGAAGGGAAACAGTCAGGGAGGGAGAACACAATCACATGGCAGTCAGAGCTGAGATGTTAACGCCTATGAATACATGATGGTGACGGTGGTACATCGTTATCCATCTAGATGTGATCTGAAGCCACAGGGATGACTTTCACTCCAAGTGAGGAAAATGCCATACATGAATACTTTTGCTTGAGCTTGTTGTATAATGTTTTGTTAAAATCATCATCAAGCAAAACATTTGCTGCATTTTCAAGACATCGCCGTTGGCTACAGAAATTAGCATTTGGCATTATTCACTGCATTTCCGAGACCAACCATTAATTGGAAAAATAATGATTAAAATAAAATCTTTACTTGCATCCCGAGAAGTTGTTTTCTTTAGCTTTTCTTCATCTGCTGCGTCACAAGAGCACACAAAGCACATGGCAGTTATAATGTAAGGTGACTATTATGACCCACTATTAAGGGATTTTTATTGCATCTTCCATCAAAGCTTAGAAGTCCTAAATGTATAACATTATAGTGTGTAGTCAGAGAGTTGATGTACTTCTCCTCCTTAGTTATGTATCATTTCCTCTGTAGAGTGATCTGACAAACTTTATTACTCCCAACTTGTCAAATCCTGACGCCCTTTAGTGTATGAGATACACCAGGCCTTCAACTAAACCAAAATCCATTAATCAATTATTTTGTATAACCCAAAATAAAATGGCTAAGATTGAACAATTCACGTAATATAAAAAGCGGCATCATCCGCCCAGAGGATGTTGTGTGTGTACAGATTTAGCCCTCTGAAGCAAATTTGTAAATTGTGATTTTGCGCTTCTGTAAATAAATTGAATCTAATTAGGGCGTTGTGGTGGATGGATCAAACAATCACCAAGGAGACCACTGTTCCTGTCCGAGTGAAACTAAAAGTCAAATGTAGTCTCTTGAGTCGTCCCGTTCTGCCCACTAAGCTTCCACCAGCCACAACACCGGTGTGTGTCACTCCAGTGAAATGGGAAAGAGAGTTTTTGATTCATTTTTATATTTCATCAACTTTTGCACTTTGTACATTTTAGGACAAATGTTACTGGTACCACTACAGGAAATCGCAGATGACCATTAATATCTAGGAATTCACATTATAGACACTGTAACTGTCCTTCTAATTCAGCCACAATTTACCACAGAGGGTCCAGGACGTAAAGATGCATACATGATCAGAATGGTAAAAGATTGGCCGTATTTTGAGTCAGGAATAACCCTGCATATACATTATAGTGATATTTAAATATAGTTGCTGCATTAACAATACTATGAATAATAGTAGTAATAGTAAATATGAAGCAACCTACTAATCTGAGTATTTATTAAATTACATCCAGCTTATTACTTCATTGAAGGTAAGTCTTCTTTAAAGATGTAATATATTTTAGACTGGGAACAGATTTACCAATTTACTCTTAAATGTTGTGTTAAATGCTCCAAGGAAGCAAATTACAAGAAAACAATCCTATTAAGCTCAGGCCAAATGAAAAGCAATTAGTTTGGATTTTCACCTTTTAAAACGCTGATAATGACTCTGAAATGATTAATGCTTGCGATTTAGCTGCTATGCCAGACAGAACGGCTCGCTGCTCTACAGAGAATGAGAACTTAGGGAGTGAAAGAAAAAAAAAATGAAATGCCTTTAAATTGGAAATTACCAATGAGAGATGAGAACTGAAATCTGAAAGCAATTAAGGGAATCAGAGGAGAGTCATTGTGTCTCTGATTAAATGTTCTGATTGCCAGAGAAATCAATCCCTAAGAGGGAGATCTATAGCTGCCTGTACTGTAAAGTGGCCTATTGGTAAACCCATTATGCTCGGAGACGGAGGTGTTTTCAGACAAATGCTGTTAAAGACATTGTGAAACATGAATGGGTTGTATTTCACAGATGCTACAAGCTACTAAACGGCTTCCAGTCTTTTCTGGAGGATCCTCAGCTGCTCCCAGCTGATGGGTTGCTGGCTTAGTTTGCCATCAGTGTCCCTTTAGCTTCTGTACTGCGGCGTATCAGTTCACAAGAGTCGATGGACGTCCTAACCCAAAACCATCGGCGGGTTCCCGGGGAGCTCTGGTGCTGGCAGCACGGAGGGAGCTCGGGGTCATCTGCATGCACACAGAGCCGGTAAAAAATCTGCAACATTTTTGTTGTATGAATTTCACCTCAGCCACATTGTTTTGGAATTGAAAATAAAGTTAATACTCGCTTATATCCAAATACAAATGGCTTCCAGTGTCTCTCCATATTGCGCTGTCGGCAACTACAACCCACAAATGGGTTTTAAATGCCATTTAAAATGACCGGTGTGGCCCGCTTGTCGTAAGTGTCATATGATTGGATTCTTTTTTAGTGTAAAAGAATTCTAATGACTTTTTCCCCCACATCTGATTCTTATCTTTCTGCTTAAGCTGTAGATAGTAAATAGACTGTACTTGTGTCTCTCTTTTCTAGTCTTCCGGCCACTCAAAGCACTTCAACACTACATGTCATCATTCCCACTTATTCATACACTGATGACAGATGCTATGATGCAAATTGCCACCTGCCCATCAGGACTAACTAACATTAATACACCGATGGAACAGCTACGGGAGCAATTTGGGGTTAAGAGTTTTGCCCAAGGACACTTTGACATGGACTAGCGGAGCCGGGAATCGAACTGCCGATCCTCTGATTGAAGGAGGACCTTGCTCTATCATGCTTTATCGTAAGGGCCGATTAATGAACCAGAATTCAACTGAGTTAAACACGAGGTTGAATTCATCAGAAGATCGTTGTGGCACTTTATTGTTGAGTGAACTTTATAGATGCAGTGAAAAGTAGAACAACTTACATTAATTCCAATATGACATATTTTAGCATTCGCATAGGTATCAGATTTAAGACCACATCTGAAAGTGGCCCATATCTAATTGGAACACAAGTCAGATTTCTGTTTCCACAATACCCTAAACAAATTATACATGTGTCACATGAAAGCTTTGAACCGGAACACATGTGCTTGTAATGTAAATGCAGTCTTAGGTATCCAAGAAAGCAATGCATCTATTCCTCCAATTGTCTGTCGGAGAGTTTCAATTCAATTCAATTCAATTCAATTCAGTTTATTTTGTATAGCCCAATATCACAAATTACAAATTTGCCTCAGAGGGCTTTACAATCTGTACACATACGACATCCCTGTCCCAGGACCTCACATCGAATCAGGAAAAACTCCCCAAAAATAACCTTTCACAGGGAAATTCCGGCAATCATAGTTGCAGTAGCCGGTCTCCCTTGGGATTTCCACTAAAATACATTCATAAGTGAGCAGTAGAGACCGGCTGATGACCCATCAAATGTATGAAATGGACAGTGATGTGGTTTGAGGGATGGACACGAGGGAGGGAGGAATGGGCAAAAAGAGGAGAAAACATGTAGTACTTGCCTAGACCGATGCTTGTAGAGCAGTAAGGCCTAATTAAACATCATTTTCTTTGAGCCTTCTCTACAATCCCAATTGGTTTCACTGCATCTTCTGGCTACTCTGCAGTTGCCCACCACAGGATTATGATGCAAGGTTTTCTCTCAGATCTCTTAAAATGTATCCAGAGCCACAGGAAAGGCCACTCAAACCCACGTAGCGCTCTAGTGCTTGCATCAGCTCGATACACGAGAAATAGAAAAGCAACTTTTATTTTTGCTGTTTACCCTTTTACTTGTCTTGTCTAATGTACAAGCTGAACTGTGGTCTGTTGTTATTGTGATTCAGATAATAACTTACCAAGCTATTTGCATGAGTTTAACAGGTTTTAAATATGCACCCACCTCTTTCCACTGAAAGGCCGTTGACATTTCCTTTGGGTTGTCTGTGTGGACTGGAGGTTGACCTTTTCGGCAGACTACCATTGCTGATGGAATTGCTCCATATGTCATGGCTCCCATTAACCCATAGTCCCTGGCTTCACAGGGCCATGGCTCTGTTATGTCACGATAAAGTAAAAGACCATTTATAGCCTTGTGCAGGCCCTGCTCTACTTTTAATCAAACAAGCGTGCACGGCTCAAACGTGCATGCAGGATATTAGAGTAGGGAGGAAGAAGAATGAGTGGAGGTTACTGCAGACAGCATGAATGAAAGCGCAGAGGGAGCCCAGTGAAGGCATCTTGGCCGCTATGCTAATATGCTCAGCAGAGCGTTTGTGAAACGAAGAGATGGAGGTATAAGTCAGTGACATTTTCATTAATTTGTTGTCAGGTAGATCCTCTCCCCACCGCTGAGCTTGACATATAAGGCTGTTTTCTCACACATTTCAGATGAATCACTCAGCATAAAACAGCGGGGCTTGACAAGATGAAGATGTAGGGTCGGTTTGGGTGCAGAACTGGCGTGAAATAGATGCGGATTGCTCTATCACTTGCTAAAACCTTGCATTACCATGTAATCTCATTATTGAAAAGCAATTGAAATGGCTGCTCCCTTGGTGTGTAATTATTACGTGAACTGAAAATAATTTGACCCATACAAAGACTGGATGTGACTGAAAGCTACACTGTGTTTTAATGTAAAGTCAATCCCTTCCTGTCTGCACACAATGATACATTTTTTATGTTTTTTTCATTAAGTCTGCAAGTTAACCTCTTAAACTCCCCGAGGACGTCGCTGGCATTGGCCGACATTTCCGTATTTCAAAACTGTAGCAGACCAAACATGTCGTGCTAGCTTGTTTGGAAGGAGGCTGAACAATAATATAAAGTCAGTTACATTTTGATGAGGGATACACTGGCATGGCCATATTCACACTAGGGTCCATTGACCTCTCACCTCAAGCTATGTGAATGAAAATGGGTTTCTATCGGTACCAATGGGTACCCCATGCCTACTTTATGATCCATAGACATGCCCTATGCAGTTTTGAGCAAAAAAACAAGCAGTTGTTTGCATGCAGTATAAGTGTATTACTTCCACCCATCCAAAAATGGTTTGACTTGATTGGAAATTTGAGACTCTTGTTGATTCAGTGAGCCCAATTGTGATGACGTTGTTCGGCATTGTAGCTATTTCATTGAAAAACTTGACTTTATAAAAGGACTTGTTGTGACCTTGAGGGTAATCACAGCCTCATGAAACTTAACCACAAATAGCTCGAGTTAATGCACAGGATGTATGGTTTTCATAGGTTAGGGACAATAATCGGGTTACTGAGCAGTTATCAGACCAGAAGTGCTTACCATCCAAACATTCTTGCAGATATATCCAAATGTTGAGTTTTTGATAACAAATCAAAGCACTACTTTTTTATATGGTGTTCCTAAAGGTCTTGTTGTCTTTTGCAGGTATTCTTGACCATTTTCATCAATTCTGTCCCGATCAAAATGTTTAGATTGAGCACCAAATCTGTGTAACACATGTATCAGTCCAAAGATTACTGCAATAACTTAAATAAAATAATAAAAAATATGATTGGCCATTGTATACTTCCATCATAATGTTGGCCTGATGGATTATTTAACATTTGAATAACCGCTTAAAACAAAACTAGAACAACTTCTAGTTTTGTTTTAAGCGGCTATTCAAAATATTGCAAAGATTTGAAGGCAGCCTCCAGTACACTTGAATACTGTCCAATCTGATGTCAATACTAACCATTTGCAATATCTATGTGCTCCTTAGCAGTCGGCTCTGTCATGAGTAGCATGGTTAAATCTGTTCAGTTACACTGCTGTAGCATTGGGAGCCCGGTCTTCCACTATGATCCAATAGAGGAGGGTGAAGGGCATCCTAAGTAGCGGTGAGGACTTTTCCGTTTACAAATTGCTCAGCTTATTGCACCCAAACAAATGACCAATTGTTTTGATTGATTTGAATTTTTGAGAACTCCATTTCAAAGATAATGATGCTATAGTTTACATTAGTATGGGGCCTAAAATAAAAGTTTGTAACAGATTACACAATCTGTTTCAATTACAGTATGCTATGGATAGCAGTTTGAGTGTGACCAGTACACGACACCTTTCCAGCCTGTGTCGTATCCTCAGTGGCTCACCTGCAGGGGGGGAGGGGGGGAGTGGCTCAGGGAACAGGTACTGGGAAGAGGCTTAATTAGCCTCAGCTGCTTTGGATCAGGGGTAATGTGTCCTGCCCCTATATCAGGTGTGTTGCGGAGGAAGCATGGGACCGGCAGAGCAGGATCAAAAATAAAGAACATTGCCAAACGTCACACAACGTGTGCTCATTCCTTGCTGCTGGGGGGTGGAAACCAGGGGGTTGTGACAGGACGTGTTACATAGTCAAATCACTGTGTTTAATTGCAAATATAATGTTAAGGGCTTTCCTCCATCTTTCCTCACTAATTAACAAGATTCACCTCTGCTCATTTATCAAGTATACACTTTTTGCATAGTATAATTGAAGCATCAAATTAATATTTTCTTGAATATTTATTTCACCACAGGAGTTTCAAATGGTTGTGTAATGACAAATCAAGGGAGGTTAGTGTAATATTAGGCCATTTACATTGCACATATATGGGGAAATAGCACAGCAAAGTGCTGGCAGTATTTGGCCTTGTACAATACTACTGATTAATAGTACAAATACAGTTATTTTTTTCTCACTTCATACTTAAAGCGGAAGACCCTGGATCCTTTAGGTTGTACATGTTGTCTTCTTTTCCTTTTTTAAAGTTAAGTAGAAAAGACAAAGTCTGAATGTCTTCTTTATTGTGTTGTTGATGTTTTCATGAACAGATTATGTGTATAGAACAATAACGCTCGAGCCTGACCTGATACACTTTGAGCTTAGACGTTGTCGTTGGTTACCACTCTTCTTCTCATTACAAATGTTACGTTTCTCTTTCATTTCCTCTGTCCTTCCTCTTCTCTCCCAACTCTTATCTTGTCACGAAATGATGGCTCATTATCTCTCAAAACATTTTAATGCAAAAGGGAGGACACTATCGAAGACATTTGTTTGCTCTTTAATAGCTGCATCCCTTCCTTCACCTCCCCACTCCTCCCCCATACATCTTCCAGCAAACCCATTAATCTGTATCCTTCATCCTTCCCTTATTCATGAGTCTCCATCCCTTATCTATGTCGCTGCCATCTCTGCACCATTCTGTCTTCATCTTCATCCCTGTTGGGGATGTGCACCAGTCAATTTCACATGATCGACTGTTCACCAAATGAACATTCAGATATTCCCTTGGTGCTTTGGTGACATTCGACCACCATTCTTGGGATTTTTTACCAATCATGTAGATGAGACCAGTTTCGAATTTCATTCAGTTAGGTAGTTGCTACCTACTTGGTTTTCTCCATCAAGTCTTCCCGAGGATTCTTCTCGGATTTACCAGACTGTAGTGTTATTATGAGATGTTTTCGGACTTGATGTAGATTCATTTGTTTTTGAAAGTTCTGCCATGTAATACATTTGACTTGAACCTGTGCTAAGGTTTGCATCCTATACTCAATATTATTTTGAGACGGTATGGAGGTTTTAGCTTATCTGGTTTTAAGGATCGTATGAAAAAAACGTTCTCTACATTTTGTGCTGCCTATCTTGGTTTGGGTTACAGTGGCAGCGGGATAAGCAAAGCTGACATCTTCAGCCATGTCTAGCTCTACCTGGGGCGTCTCAGATTGGGTTCTTAAATCATCCAGCAGGTTCTGGGTTTCCCGGCTACTTTTTCCATAAAGGAGCAGCTGTTCAGTCAACCATGTTTCCCTCCTGCATTTGGTTCTCTCATGTCCATTCTTTG
>NC_046969.1:2023972-2031472 GCF_009769545.1 Cyclopterus lumpus | reverse complement strand
CCTCAATGCTGCCATACTCCCTAACTACATAAAAACCCAACCCTGTGTAGCATTCATAACAATCTTAAAAAATAAATGAGGTGAAATGCACCAATGATTTTAGTGAAGATAAACAGCAGAATGGGCACCACAACACAGTGATTCCAGCTGGGAGCATTTACAACCACTATGCACTGTTTGACAATTGCTCCCTATCTCCACTTGACTTGCTCTCCCATTATCTCAAAGTCTGTGGTATGTCTCTGCCTCATCTATCTCATTATTCTCCAGTGATCTCTCTCATTGTGCAGCAGTTTGCGCTGCTTCTGATGTTAAGAGATCTTTTGGAGGCGCTAACTCTAATAGCCTGCATAAAACCTGAAGACTTGAGTCTACATTTTTGTTACTCAAATGGTGTTCAAAAAGCATTCTCATTGTGAAGGAGAACAAAAGTATATTTGGGTTTTATGACTCTTAAATTGCTCAATCTAGCCAACCAAAGCTGTAAACCACATGAGCAGCTGTAGCAATCTTTATATATTTCTAGGGATGTATCTAAACTATTGTGCTTCATGTTTTTTTGTAGTTTGGCATTCTGTTTGCTAAAATAGTGTTTGTGTGAAAAAGAAGTGAGTCAATATTTATGACTATTTGTAATAATTTGAATGTGATCAACTTTTTTAGCATGTTTTTTAGCATGGGGGGAGGGCATGGGATGGGGAGGTCAAATTTCATATGAAATGTTCATTTTGTAGAGTAAACACTGTTAAGATGTTCTGAGAATAGGAATACCAACAGCATTTTTTTATTAATTACATCACAGACACACAACATGTTTGAAGGTAACTGTATTTGATTGTCCAGTTTGTTAATAAGCAGACTAGCAATAAGGATTTTGGAAAACAATAGCTTTTCAGGGATCACATTTGTAAAGGTTCATTGCTTTAAATCATGTGCCTTTTAACAGAAAAAAAACACTTTAAAAGTATAATGTAAATTGTCATACCCCAACATTGATTAAGCTTCAGATTGTCATTGATGATCAATTAGGCTTATCCACCACTGTTATGTTCATTTATGTGGTTTTCACAAGTTGAATTCAGACTACCAGTACATGCAAGTTAATTTGAGAACATTTGCATACAAAATCCAGAGACAACACATGAAGTCCATGTGTTGGACATCTACAGTATGTGCTGCTTTTGAACTTTTGAAATTACATGAAAAATCCAAGATGAAAATTAGCTTTCAGTTTAATCTAAACACACCTCTTGTATTGGCTATTATGTTAACCGTAACAAGATGCTCTCCAAATTCCACTTGATAGCTAGTTAGCTATTTAACTGTGTAAAGACAAAATAATGAAAGCTTTATTTAGAAGGTAACCTTTGAGTTCCAAAACTTGCAAGATAGTTGAGGTTAGGTATTGACCTCAAATGATTGACCTTTAATAGTTCGAGTTAGGATAGGTCATCAGGCAAGAGTTTTCTTTAACTTTTGGGTAACTAGAAATGACCAATTATTATAGGCTGCTGTATCCAATCATCCAGCAATTCAGCCTGACCAGAGAGCTCCGAGGTGCTTGAAATTAACAGAGAAACGTTGACAAGGTGTTTTTTAATATTGTGAATTATTTGTGTGTTTTGAAAAAAGGAAAGGCACAAGACTTGTAAATTAACCCAGCACATCTGTGGACTACAAATTCAATAAATCAGTCACCATTTTCAGGAATAAAGAAGTTAGTAATACATCTGCTATTGATTTCAAATCACCATCTTGAATATTTATAACTGGTACATTCCCCATTTGAGAAAAAAGTTGCATCCTTGGTTGGTCGTTTATAAAATCAATGTCTATTGTGAATTGTCTAATGTTGTACTATTTATTGATGCTGGTACAAACTTAAAAGAACAGTGTGCTTTAACTCCATCAATCAATACGTCTGTTCAACAAGCATGAAGAATCTCTCTGAATCTCCTTTCTGCAGTCTCATTTACACAAACACAGCACGCACGCTCGGCTAACAGCAATTATTTGAAACAAGCTGAAACATTCAGTATCTTTTCTAACTGTTCAGCTTTGTTTGTTCTTGTAAACATCTCTGCTGATTGAGGCAAAGCAGCCCTCCTCTCTCTACCAGTGGTAGCTGGATGTAGTGATTCCAATCAGAGGGAGGAGGACAGGGGACAGTAGAATGACTGATACTGACTGATGTGTGTGTTCTTCATTCTTTATAAACTTCACTCAGAAATGTTACTCATTTTACTAATAGTTTCAATTTCTTTCCAGTTAAATATTGACTTTTTATAGATACTTTGCTGTTGTAAACATACATGTTGCTGCTCTAGAAACAATGTTTTGTTATATTTCAAATATAAATCAATTCTTATCTGTTTCTGATTTTATTTGAAATTGAAATAGCTATGTATGTGTTTAAAATCAAAAGAACAGTATTGATGAAAATAGATTTGTGTAGTAATAAAATCCTTAAGATATATATTCATATCTGAAGGCCACTGTAATTATCCAACAAGCTTGGAAAGAGAGGGGGAGCAAAGGAGTATTCAATTTGCTGTAATCTGCAAGTTTACCACGAGATGCTACTAAATCTTACACACTGTTCCTTTAACGTACTGTAAGCAGCACCTTGACGACATGGTACTGTCGTGGCAGAATGGCATGCTGTCAATCAAGTCTGCCACCAGCAGTCACCGACTGCTGGCACAAATATAAATTCGTGGCACATATTTGCTCATACCCAATAACATATTTTACAGTTTCTGACATGGTGAAAGGTTGTGTCACAGTATGACAACTCTGCCTCACAGCATGAATCTTCTGCATCTGTTTTGTTTTATACTTGCATGATTATACATCCACACAGAACTTTATCATTACTCACGCATTATTGTGCTATGTTTGTTTGTTAAACTGAAGAATACCTGTCCTAACACTTCTGTTCCCAACAACTTAACTGCATTGTTAATTATGTTTCAAGATAAACATATTTTCTCGTGGATTACGTTAGTTTTCGAATATGTTTCTAACCATAGTCAGCAGAGGTTGGGGTTGATGGCTAGGTTATCACCGGGCTTTTCACCCAGAAGACTGCTATTGGTGTCCTCTGTGAATTGAAGTCAACATTGACTTATTTAAACGTAATGTTAAAGTTTGTTTTGTTTTTGTCTTTTTTAGGCAATAAAAGTTGTTGCATTTTGTTTTGTTTAAATTTTCAACCACGTTGAATTTGATGAATATGTTTTCCTCAAAATGTATTTGAGAATGCAGTTTCAGAGACAGGGTTTCAATATGTTGTACATAAAGATAAGTGGTTCTCAACCATTTTTGGTTAAAATGTGTTATCTTGTTTGAGTTGGCTGAATTAATGACTAACTGTAACTAAAAGGTACAGACCTTCACTACTTTAATGTAATAAATACTGGAGTTGGTTGAACCAATCTAACTTTAAAAATAAGCTGACTGACTCAAATTGAACAGTTATTATTTGAAGCATCTGATGATTCAATATGGCCTGGTTTCTGTATGCATGACATAACTACTTCCGTAGTTTAAGCAGGGATTGTTCTGGCATGTTTTTTTGTCCTCTTAACTGTTAAAGTCTTGAACCTTTAAAGCAATAAAGAACATTTTAAGCTTGCCTATGTTCCTGCTAGTGTCAAAGAAAATGACAATTTTCAAATAATCAGCTCAAGAAATCCCTTTTATTCCAGCAAACACTTCTACATCAGAACTGCAGCTGAAAATACGCATCATCTCTCTCTTCCGGTAAGCGTATTGCATCACTTCCAGTTGCCAGTCTATCTGCTTTCTGATAGCGTATTTTTCTCAGCTCCAGCTAAACCAAGCTAATTGTGTGATATTCTTTAGATCCGAGTATTTAAAGACTCGGATCTCTCCTTCTTTTAGCGACTTATCACTAAAATCTAACAGTCTTATTTTCACACTGTTTACTTCTGCTAACGTTAGCTACCGTACTTTAGGTTAGCAGTTGGCGATGGCTTCCTTCTCTTCCTATCCCCCTCCCGCTCTCTCTTGCTCAGAGTGTCTCATTCTGAGTCATTCATACATTGTCATATTCATGTAATATGTTTATGTAACTTTGTAAATGCTGTTCATTCTGTACACATGACATCTATTGCTTCTGTCCATCCGGGGAGAGGAATCCTCCTCTGTTGCTCTCCTGAAGGTTTCTTCCCTTTTTTCCCTGTGAAAGGTTATTTTTGGGGAGTTTTTCCTGATTCGATGTGAGGTCCTGGGACAGGGATGTCGTATGTGTACAGATTGTAAAGCCCTCTGAGGCAAATTTGTAATTTGTGATATTGGGCTATACAAAATAAACTGAATTGAATTGAATTGAAATGTATAGCTATTCCTCTGCCTCCCTTAAGGATAACGGTACATGCAACAAGTGTAGTTCATTTGCTAGGTTGGAGGAAGTTCTCAGTGGGTTAGATCCACGGCTCCGCACCATCGACGCTCAGACGTTAGCTACATCAGTTAGCCCGCCCCCACCCATAGCCGGTGATGGCCAACCAGACATAGCTTCTGCTAGCTGTTCCCTAGCAGCCCCCGAGCAGCCGGAAGGCTGGGTAACTGTTCGAAAGAATAATAAGTCTAAACAGAAGCACACAGCACACCACCAACCTCTTCAAGTTTCTAACCAGTTCTCCCCACTCAGCGACACACCTGCTGTGTCAAAACGCTCCATAGTCGGAAACGTGAAGATAGCAAAGCCAGGGACCATAGTTAAATGCATTCCGGGGGCCAGAGCGGGCGACATTGAATCTCGTTTAAAACTGCTGGCTAAAGATAAATGAAAATACAGTAAGATTGTACACGCTGGCGGTAATGACTCCCGACTACGCTGGTCGGAGGTCACTGAAATTAATGTGGAATCAGTGTGTACTTATGAAAAGACAATGTCAAACTGCGTAATTTTCTCTGGCCCTCTCCCCAATCTGATCAATGATGACATGTATAGCCGCATGTCATCATTCAATTGCTGGTTGTCCAGGTGGTGCCCAGCAAACAATGTGGGCTACATAGATAACTGGCAGACTTTCTGGGGAAAACCTGATCTGATGGCATTCATCCCATTTTGGATGGAGCGGGTCTGATTTCTGAAAATATGACCACGTTGACGTTAACGGACGTAATCCATGACAACCCAGAGTTCAGATCAGGAAGCAGAAGCCAATTATATTTGTTATACTGTACCGGCCACCAGGTCCATATTCAGAATTTCTATCTTAATTTTCAGATTTTGTATCAAGTTTAGTCCTGGGATCTCTTTTAGAGATGCTGGTCTTATCAAAGACTTTATGGACTGGAAGCAGGCCCGTAGAGATCACCCCCGCAGCCCCCGCACCGCGGGGGGGCCTCGCAGGGACAGGGGGCCTCGCGTGGCAATTATTATTTTTTTAATCCAACACTAGCCAGCGGACTCGGCCGTATTGCGGCTAAGTGTCGGCTGACTCGGCTGTGTTCCGGCTCGATGCGGCCAAATGTGAGCCACCTTTGACACATTTCACTGTTGCCATGTCTGGCCCAGTTGTAGCTGTTACGGACATGGGCAGATTCTGTCTGAGACATGGCAACCGGTTTATCGGCTGCCGAATCTGGGCCGAATAATGTAATAAATAAATAATATTACATTACGTAATAACATTAAGATATCCCTCAAAGTTGTCTCTCTTATATAAAGCTACACAATAAAAAAAAAGTATTTAAAACTGTGTTCACACCAAACGCGCGACCAGATCCCAAAGTCAATGCACAGGCGCGTTTAGACGTGAAAAGGGGGCGTGGTTTATCTCCGTGGCTTGTCTCCGTAAAAACAGTTATAACTACCGCTGTCCGCCATGAAATAAATAGCCACTATTTTTACTCTATACTTGTTGTGGAAATACAACAAACGTCGGAACACCAGACGCCCTCGTATTTGGGTTCATAACATCACCCGTCGCCGCACACAGCTCGTGAATTTCACCGTCTTCTCCAGGAACTGCGTCTGGATGACTGCCGCTTCCAGCGCTACAACCGGACGCTACTATCGCGTCCGGTTGAGAGAGAACTTTGTTATATTCCTTCAGAATGTCATGATATTGAACCCTTTTTATAAGATACAATGTTCTTGCATTCATTAATCACCCCTCAAGTGGCTTTCATTCCCGTGCAAAGCCCTAAGTGGCTTTCATTCTATGAATGACATGTTCATTCATAGACGGGCTTTTCATTCCCGTCTATGAATTTTCATAGATTTTCATAGGTCTGTAGTTGACTTTACATGGGATCCAGCCGCGCGAAAAATGTGCGCGTTTGGTTTGAACACAGTTGGGCCGCGGTGTATTCTGGGAGAACTACGAGGAAATTTAAAAGTGGTGCCCAAAAGCGGCATGCAAAACAGAACATTTCTGAATTAAATGCCAAACTTCCCAAAATTACTAAATAAAAGTCCCATTCACCGTTGACACTTAAATCATATTCTGTGACAGAGGATAAGGGAGAGCCAGACGTGCGCCAAGGTTCTGCAAGTCCAGCGAAGTCAGGCAGCCGTGAGGAGCCAGGCGGCCGTGAGGAGCCAGGCAGCTGTGAGGAGCCAGGCGGCCGTGAGGAGCCAGGCAGCCGTGAGGAGCCAGGCAGCCATGAGGAGGCCTCAGGTAGCCGTGCGACAGAGTCAGATGAAACTTCTAATACTACACTTCACCCTGGTGACCGGACACATTTCCCGGTGGATATTGCTGATGCTGAGATGAAAAAGTTCATTTTAAGGCAGGGACCATGTAAATTTGAAGGTCCGTATCCTAAAGATAAAAAGGGGAGATGTTTTTCTAAAGATTTTTATCATAGAGTGTCAAAAAAAGGAACCAAGATACAACGCAAATGGCTGTGTTACTCCCCCAAAATTGACAGAGTATATTGTGAGCCCTGTTGGCTTTTTGGTGAGAGAAGATCTGCATGCCATGGACTACGGGAATAAATGATTGGCAAGGACTGTCTAGAAAAATAAAAGAGCACGAACGCACTCGCTCACATATGGCAGCTTGTGTCGTGTATGACACATGGCAAGGACATCAAAGTATTGATGAGCAGATTTCCGCTGAATATAAAAAGAAAGTCAACTTTTGGTCAGGGGTATTAACAAGAATTGTTGATGTTACGTTGACACTTGCATCATGCAATGTTGCATTCCGTGCAGATCGTGAGAAACTAGGAGAAATCAATAACGGAAACTTTGTATCCGTTATAGAACTTCTCGGCAGATATGACCCTATATTACAGAGGTTAATTTCCAGCGAAAGTAAAACAAAATACTTAAGCCCACAAATTCAAAATGAAATTATTTCTATTATGGCACAGAAGGTTCAAAACAAGATAGTGAAAGAGGTCCACGACGCAGAATTTTATTCGGTAATAATAGACACAAGTCAAGACATTTAGTAGATCAACTCAGCCAGGTGCTGCGCTATGTAACAATTTCAAAAGATGAAAATGACACTC
>NC_046969.1:1951472-2018972 GCF_009769545.1 Cyclopterus lumpus | reverse complement strand
GGGTTAAGAAACCCACATTACTGTATCAAAGATCAAATGCACGTTATTACATTAACTTTGTTAATAAGCTTTTTTGTCACAGTTGATAAGGACATGATCCAACAAATAATTGTGAGCTGCTAAGAACATGTGTGACAGATGTGGTCTGGGGCAATGGTTCTCAACTGGTCTGGCTGTGGGACCCACCATCACCTGCGACCCAAATCAAGGAACATTTTCAACTTCTCAAATTGATCTAATAAAAAATGTTGCAGTTTGAACCCGAGGTAGTACTGTGGAAAAAATAAATACATTACACTGTTGGCAAATAACTTGAGACACATAGGCTTGTATTACTTTATTGTTTTAACTTTTGACGCATGCGCAGTAAGGCCCCCTGAGGACAGTGACCCTAGAGTGGAAGCTCCACACAGCAGAAAGCTACAGAAAGGAACGGAGGTTGCCCGAGGGCAAGGACTCAAGGTTAGTTGAGAAGCACACACTGATAACAGGGAACGAGAAGACAGACAGTGTCTTACTGATACATGTATAGAGCATTTGAATACAGCATTAAGGTAAATCTGCACACTAGCTCGCTTCAGCCTAAACAACAACACATACAGCATGGACCCTAGCGTTAAGGTCACGTAAGTTCGCGCCGAGTATGAGAGCCCAAGGCCGAACTCAGAAGCTAGCGTCCGTTCCCAGCACACAGACTGCCCTTATCCAAACTGGGGCAAAGGAGAAAACAGATAAACAGGAGAATCCCAGCCGGTAGTCAAGGGCAACCCCTCCTGTGAGACTGAATTATACCAGCTCCGATCATGCCCCCACCTTCACCCTCCGACGACATGCTCACACACTGATAAGAAGAAGCCGGGACGTGAAGCCAGTGTGAGTGGAAAGTACTCAGTGCTCCTACCGGACAGGCTTGGTATAAACCTTGCCCCGTCTGCATCAGTTTTGACTTTTAATCTAATGGGACCTGATAAGAGGAATCCTATATGAAGCTTCCGCGCACTCTGTTTAAGCGCCTTTTTCCTTGGACACTCAACCCTGTTGGGTGTTCAACGTAGGACCGTGCACGTTTAACTGTACGGGAGCATTAACTCTGCTTTTTATTACTGAATAAATATTGAGAACTAACTTTAGTTCACCGGACTCCGTTTGCTCATTAATTGTTGGGTTGTACTCCACAACAAAATTGGTAGCAGAGGATGGTTTGAAAAAGATCGTAATTCATGGGAGAAAGTTTCTAAACTATTTTCTCCCTGACCGCAGGACATCGGAGTGATCGGACCGAGTGAACCAAGCGGCTTTTGTCTTCATGCGGACCTCGGGAATCTGATCACAGAGCATGCTCAACTGAAACAAAAGGTAAGCAGTACCTATTTAACTAAACTCTGCATATTGTATTATAGACAAATCTAAATTATGTGATCAGAAAGTACCGAGTGTAAGTATGAATACGTAGAATAAATTGTTTTATGTTAAAAGTAAAAACCGAATAAAATAACCTGCAGAGTTGGTGGCTCCGTTAAAATTTTCATGTCATAGTGTGTACACAGGAATGAATGGGTCTATCAGAATTCAAGGACTGTGGAAGTAAATTGAGACCGCACACTTACCTACGGGGCTCTTACGGGCTGTTCTGATCGCTGAAGCATACTCCGGTGTGAAGTAAGCGATTGTTTACGGCTTATTGAGTTATACGAGGAAGTCAGTACTCTCAAGGCACGGAAACAGGCCGCGGATTAGACCACTGACCAAAGCAAAATAGTACGTATTTTGATCAATTGTAAATAGTACACGTTATTTTTTTGTTTCGGAACGGTACGGCAGCGTTTGAGCGTTTGTTTGCAGAAGGAAAAACTGCAGCAATTCTCTACGGAGACCGATACGTGTTAAAGAGCTGCGGCAATTCTCTACGGAGACCGATACGTGTGCGGAACAGTACGGCGAAGTTTGTTAGCAGAAGCGGTGATGAAAAGTGATGAAAAACGATGATAGCTGGGTAGTTAGTGACGCTGACCAGACTTGCGTTTCCCTCCAAGTGCAACCAGAGTGGACCGATAGTGACACGCAAACCGGACACGTTGCGATAGCCCGCTTGTTGGCGCAAAACACCTGGATAATTAGGAGACAGAGAAATTAGGGAATAATCGGGTGCGTACTCATAGCGATACTGTACGTTTCAATACTGACAGTATTACTTTACGTAGGACTGAGAAAAGGCCGAGCACAGAGTAGGGACAGCGCAGCTCCCTTCCCAGCGCGTGCCCGCGCGCACACCTCCGCATCCACCCCAGTGCACATAGCTCACACACACACACACACCCACTCACACACACACACACACACACACACTCCCACACACATACACACACACACACACACAACACCACACAGTTAAAGGCAGAAGAAGGGTTGAGGAAGTGATACGAAGGAACGAGGCAAGGAGATAAGACGAAATGGCGTCATACGGAGAGTAGTTGAGAAGCAGGATGAAGCAAGAAGAGAAAAAGGCAGGAAAAGGAAAGATAGCGTAAAAAGTTGATAACTAGATGGGAGGAAGCAGGTCTGTTGCCACAGTTTAGACCCCCGAGTCGAGCCCAACTCAATGCCATAGTACTCGACGCACGAAAAAGATTGCAAGCAGCAAAAAGAAATGGAAAAGAAAGAAGGTGCCAGAACAGCAAAACAAATGACTGCCTCAGTGGCACCAGCCCCAGAGCCTGCAGCACCTGCCGCCCCAAGGACAGACACATTGTTGCTAACTGCCCTAGCCACCCAACTGCTACAAGGCAACCAAGGCCAACAACAGCAGCAGTACCAACAACCATGGCAGCCACAAGGGGGAGGAGGAAGAGGTAGAGGAGGAGGAGGAGCCCCTGGAGGGACATTCTACTGCTACAACTGTGGCAAACCAGGCCACTACTCAAGGGACTGCAGAAACCCCCGCCGTCCCAACGACCACCCTCCACAGCACGGCCCTCCCCACCAACAACAACAACACTCCCACCTAGACAGTATGGTTAAATTGTACTGCGAAGAGTGCAAAGTGTGTGGCACGCACAACTCTAGAAAACCATACAAAACACCAATGGGATCCTATCCTGTACCATCAGCCTGTTTCCAAGACATAAGTATAGATTATACTGATATGGGGGCAGAAAATGTAGTACAGGGAAAGAGATATCTATTAGTGATGGTAGACAGATTCTCAAGATGGGTATAATCAATACCTGCCCGAAGGGAAGACAGCAAAACAGTGGTAAAGTGGTTACGAACAGAGCTGCTACCTCGCTATGGGGTACCAGCTAGAATAAGGTCCGACAACGGAACACATTTCAGCAACAAGTTGCTACAGGAGGTGGAAACAAGTCTGGGCATCATTCACAGCTATGGGTCCGTGTACCATCCACAGTCCCAGGGACTGGTGAAACGAGCTAATCAAACGTTGAAGGCCAAGATAGCTAAAGCATGCTCAGGGAACAGGATGACGTGGGTAGAGGCACTCCCCTTGGCACTCATGGCCATGAGATCGTCAAAAGGGGGAGGCACACACCTCTCACCACACGAACTCCTGACCGGAAGGGTTATGCCAGGACCACCCAGGGATGGAGGTCATATGCCATCCCTGGATGTCAGTCAGATAGAAATGTCTGAATATATGCGCGAGTTAACAGCACTTGTCTCAGCCCTCTCTACCCAGGTGGCGAAAGTTCTCGAGAAAACGCCAGCGGAAGGAGAGGAACAGACAGTAAAAGTAGGTGACTGGGTCAGGGTCAAGGTTCACAAGCGCAAGTGGACAGACCCCAGGTGGACTGGACCGTACGAAGTGAAGGAAGTTACCTCACACTCGGTTCAGGTTAGGGGCAAATCAGGCGCCCCCTGGCATCACTTGACACACTGTGCCCCAGCCACTGCACCGACACGTACCTTAGCAGAAGTACGAACAGATTTGGAAAATGCCGCCGACAAGGGCGATGTTTAGATGCTTTGGAGACCCCGACTACCCCCATAACGACCTCCCGTTCCGCGACAGGACGCTCAAACAGTTGGGCTTTGGCAAAAAGACGATAGTGGGAATGATAATAGTCTCCATAATAGGAATTGGTCTCCTAATATGGGCCTTTGAAGAACCTAAAAATACGTAGCAAGACCTAAAAGCATCCACACCCCGGACTATGACTATGAGACCATCGCACCCAGTGAAAACTGGACGAGCATGCTAGACCCCAACTGACCACTAGTCTAGCCCCTTTGCTCCCCTCAATTGACCCCCACGGCTACGCTTGCATGATAAGACTGTTTAAGAACATAACTCCTAAAAAATTGCACAACGCATAAAGACGTAGGTACTTTCCCTCTCCTCCCTACTGACCCGGGGCATGACTCCCTGTTGCCCCCTGAACCGGATGCCGACAGCATCCCTGACGACATGAATGGTGATGCAGGAACTGACTGGATCACGGCCTGCCACTGAGGATCCTAAAGGGGGACGACCTCACCTACATCGCACACACACACAACGCATCAACATGACTTGTTAAAGCACACACTGCAGGTAGCTCACCAAGTTTACAACACATATGGCTAAAATAGAATAGTCACACCTATCAGGTGTGAAAAGGGGGATTTGTGGAAAAAATAAATACATTACACTGTTGGCAAATAACTTGAGACACATAGGCTTGTATTACTTTATTGTTTTAACTTTTGACGCATGCGCAGTAAGGCCCCCTGAGGACAGTGACCCTAGAGTGGAAGCTCCACACAGCAGAAAGCTACAGAAAGGAACGGAGGGTGCCCGAGGGCAAGGACTCAAGGTTAGTTGAGAAGCACCCACTGATAACAGGGAACGAGAAGACAGACAGTGTCTTACTGATACATGTATAGAGCATTTGAATACAGCATTAAGGTAAATCTGCACACTAGCTCGCTTCAGCCTAAACAACAACACATACAGCATGGACCCTAGCGTTAAGGTCACGTAAGTTCGCGCCGAGTATGAGAGCCCAAGGCCGAACTCAGAAGCTAGCGTCCGTTCCCAGCACACAGACTGCCCTTATCCAAACTGGGGCAAAGGAGAAAACAGATAAACAGGAGAATCCCAGCAGGTAGTCAAGGGCAACCCCTCCTGTGAGACTGAATTATACCAGCTCCGATCATGCCCCCACCTTCACCCTCCGACGACATGCTCACACACTGATAAGAAGAAGCCGGGACGTGAAGCCAGTGTGAGTGGAAAGTACTCAGTGCTCCTACCGGACAGGCTTGGTATAAACCTTGCCCCGTCTGCATCAGTTTTGACTTTTAATCTAATGGGACCTGATAAGAGGAATCCTATATGCAGCTTCTGCGCACTCTGTTTAAGCGCCTTTTTCCTTGGACACTCAACCCTGTTGGGTGTTCAACGTAGGACCGTGCACGTTTAACTGTATGGGAGCATTAACTCTGCTTTTTATTACTGAATAAATATTGAGAACTAACTTTAGTTCACCGGACTCCGTTTGCTCATTAATTGTTGGGTTGTACTCCACAACAGTACCAAATATCAGTACGCCAACATAAAAAAAACTAGTTTGAAATATTATAAACCAACAAATGCATCTTAAGGACACAATGTAATACAACATATATAACAATTCAATAACTTCCGCCTTTTTAAAACAGACTCAACACTGCTTTCATGCACAAACATGAAATAAAAAAGTCCAACTAGAAGAAGTAGTTTAAAAAAGCCTCAAATTATGTAACTTATGACTCGCACACTGCATCTATGACAACCTACGCTGTGCACTATGGAAACAATTCAGTGTCTTGAGGAGCAGCTTTTATCCACAAACTCAAGTGCAATTCAAAAAGATTCAAGTATAGAAATTGACTTTTCTTTTGATTACCTTATCAGTAGGTAAATACTAAAAACCTTCACTTCAACCTGAGGTGTAACACTGACATAGACTGAATCTGGAAGAATTCGTAATAGGAGAACTGGGGATGTTTTTTGCATACAAAGTCAATGCATGGATGTGAGTAACGCGCATTTCCGCCGGGCAAACTTAACATGGTAGAAGATTTGCAGAGATGCAAATACTCTATCTCGCCTTGCTTTCACTCACCTCACTCTTATCACACTACTTCTTTTTTGCGGTCCTATTTCTGCTTGACGTCCTAGTAAGCAATTTCCTCTGCCTCCATTATTTAGACCATAATTTTGATTGATAATTATCGTTAGGGACATAATTCTGTTGAGCCACCCAGCAGAGTGAAAGACTAGTAGAATACAATAGAAATGGTGTGATGTTTGGTGCATTGGAGCGTAGCCACAACAAATGAATGGATAAATCTCTCAGAGCTGCACTGCCAACTCAAAGAGAACAAAAACCAGTGCCCCAGAGAGAAGAAAACATACTTGTTTTGTCTCTCTCCCTGCAGACAAACTTTATGGCGTTTAGTTTTTTGAAACAAAGAACTTGTCATTCATCATTCAGTACACCGCTTTTGTTTTTAGAAAACTTTCAAAGACTAGGATTATCGGGCTGATTTTCAGCAGACATACACTATGTCAATCCAAGGGGAAATCCCTGTTGGAGGTCTATTTGGGTCTGCTGGTCAGCCATGACCATCTCTTATACACATATCTGAGACATTAATAGCACATCTGACATAGTAGATGTACACTACAGTCTGTTACAATGTTATGGCGTGGGCAGTTATTATTCTGTATGAAAAGCTTCTTCAGTTCATTAAATCCTTGCAGTTATCTGAAGGCAGCAGTGGATCAATCTGCAGCCTCCGATCTGAGAAGGGCTGCATCAGAGAGCCTCTGTGTTTATCCTGATTTGATCATGTGCGAATGACACCAAGAACCTACAGAATAAGTACACACTCATTGCTGTGCTGCGGCAACATGAATTACGATGATGTGACCATTCATTATGTGATATACAGTCAAATTAAAACTAGTATTGGATTGACACCACCATTTAAAAGTTGTCAACAACCTTGTGTATTCTTTTTTTTTCCATCGCACCAATTAACTGTAAGAAAAACCCAAACCATTTGCCTCTGCAGATTTTGGGTGGTGTTCACTGCTTTCTACCTTCCAGACAGCTATAGGATTTCCTGCAGAGGGATCTTTTCATTTGTTTAGCTGCTGTTGTCATTGCATCACTGTGATTAGCTTAATTAACTGAGAGTGTATTTATAAATCAACACACTACAGTATATTCCACTTAACCCAGCCCTTTGGCACTTAGCCTCACTTGCAACTACATAAACCAAAATAGGGCAGTGTCTTCACACTGTGCACCAGTGCTAGCACAATTTAAATATGTATGTAGCGGGGGGGGGGGAGGGGGTGATAAGGACCCAGATGCAGTAAGACAGTATTCCAGAATAGTTTCGATTAACTTTATTCCAGGCAGATTCAACGAAATACAAACAGTCTCTGGACCTGCAGTCAAACAGGATCTGCTTCCGGGGGAAAATCTGACAGGAACCGGAAGGAGCTGAGGCAGCTCTCGCTGGAGCTTGTAAAACAACTGACTGATGCATTACTGACACCAAGTGGTGGGAAGCTATATTGTAACTGAGCGTCTCATGGATAACAACCCTTGGTGTCTTCAATTGATAACTTATGCGGTCTCCCAGCCCACGGGTGCAAAACTGAAAGTTGTTTGCAGCCCTCTAGGTGGTGCTTGCGGCCCCATGGTTAAGAATCACTGCGCTACGCCACTCTTCATCCCACCAGAAATCCCGGACCAAAGAACGCAACCGAAGAACGCAACACCATCAGTCTCACGAAAAACTAAACTTTCCAAAGTGTTCACAGACTCAGCTTAAACACGACTCTCGATCTCTGAGCGGAGCACCTCCGGGTTTCCCCCGCCACGTCAGTCACAGCGGCGATGACGTTACGACGCATCAGGGCGGAGAAACCCAGCAATCCGCTCCAGGTCGTATCCCATCCTATTCAAGCTGCCGCTGTGAGACATCTCACCTTGCATTTTTGTTTTTTTTCCAGACGTCACTACCACCTCATTTACATTCATCCCTTCATGAGCAATATGTTGAGTACTACTTCCGCTTTCTGCTCGCAGCAGTCCAATCAGGAACATACCGGAGATCCGTGACCTCCTGACTTCTGCACCACAGGAACCCGGCTCCTATATCAAATAAATAAATAAACAAGTAAAATCAATATTCATTACATTTCACTGACACTTTTGTCCAAAGCAACTTGCAGTCATGCACCGTGGACACGGCTACTGGGTGTATTTCGGGTTTGAATGTCTTGCTCAAGGACACATTGGCTAGGGCCTGGGATCGAACCGCCGATCCTCTCATTGAAGGATGGACCTGCTAACCACTAACCCACAGACTCCTTCACAGACGCAGCCCTCACCACCATTCTGCGGGGGTGCACGAACGGTCCAACACTTTTTGAAATCTATTCCTCAACAGCTTCGGCAAAGACATCGTGAACACAGGACAGTCCCATCGTCTCAACATAACACTGTTCACACAGAGGCCCACTCGGGTCTCAGCTCAGCATTCGAGCCTTCCATCCAAGGTGTCAAAACTTGACCACCGACTCACTTTCTGTTTCTCATGCAAGAAGACCAACCCATAGGCACCAGCCTCCGACTCCCGACCGGACATCCATCACGGCTCCCCATCTCATTTCGTCATTCCTCGACCCCACCCCCTTCATCCCCATGTCCCTCTAAGGCACACTACTAAGCATTGCTCTATACCGTCCATGTGCTTTCTCGTTCCACAGGTTTCCATGGATCGCAATTACATCTGGACTGCCTGTCATCCTCTCCTACCTTTTAGTAGACGAATCGCGAGTATAATTTCTTCCTTTCTCGACCCCCGATTTCTACATCCCTTCACCCCTTACCCTAATCCCTACATCCCTTCATCCTTCCACCCCACGACCCTCACCCCATATCCCAGTAACGCGCACTCTTCTTTATGAAGCTGTCTTTTCTCTGCACCGCCAGAGCTTCAGAAGAGACGGTCCGCACCCATGCGTCTCCACGCCTGCCGTTCCCTCTAACCCAGTGGTTCTCAAACTATGGGGCGCGCCCCTCAAGTGGGACGCTGAGGTATTACAGGTGGGGCGTGGGGGAAGTGCGGAGAACTTCACATATTACAAAAATATGTGTAAATGTTTACTTTATGGTTACGCCGTTTACAGGTTACGCATGCGCCATCGCGACATCCAAGATCCTTTGCAACTCCCGTGTAGCTTAGTAGTGTGCTAAATGAAGAGCTCGTTAGGCTTCTGATCAGTTACCTGACAGAACACGGGGGGGGGGATGGGAGAGTTGTGGGTTTCTGCACAGATGGTGCGCAGACCATGGCAGGGAAAAGGAAGGGCTTTCAGGCGCTGATCAAGAGGGTCTCTCCAAATGTGCAATGGACACACTGTCATTCACAGACAGATGTGCTGTGAACTACACAAGGTTTTGACCGACGCTATCAGCGTGGTCATGTTCATAAAAACAAGACCCCTGAAAGCACGACTGTTTTCACTCTGTGGAGACGGGAGCGGAGCTTTCAGCTGTTTCACAGCGAAGCTCGGTGGCTCTCACGAGGGAAAGGGTTGTCACGAGTCTTTGAGCTCAGAGACATTAAACATCCGTCATATGCACGACATGTCATACAGGACAGTACAATACAATTGGAATTGTACACATATTATCCATACACATATTATTCTGCAAATAGGTGGACTCAGTTCATTTATCTTTGTAACGTTACACATGCATATATTTTTCGGGGTCAAATTTCTTAATTCAATTATAATTATTAATTTGCTGATGAATAATTTCTAATGAAATCTCAGTGACATATTTGGAAAGCTGAATGAATTCAATCTTCATCTTCAAGGCAGAGAGCAGCACCTTCCTGTGGGACAGGAGACTCGATCAAGGGAATATTGATTCCTTTGAGAATCTGAGTGAATTTGAAGTAATACTGATACAACAATTAGTGCAGAACTAATAGTGATACAACACATATGTGCACTAATTTAGTAAGCTATTTGCCAAATATTAGTTATTTTATACACAACTTTATTTGCATTGTTCTAACAAAGTGATTGCACTTTTTATTAGTTTTTGTCTGATGGAGCAATCTAGTTTATTTTTTTTGCAATTGCAATTCTATTGTGTTATTGGAAAAAGCACAGATGGAGTCACAAAAAGTTGATATTTCAATAGAAATTCAGCATGGACCATTTTGTTACAATTTTGCATTTTACATGTTTCCTCCTCCGAAGTGGGGCGTGACAAGATGTGTAGAATGAACAACATAACAGTTACATTATTCAATGAGATGGGCAGGAAACATCCCTGCAGATCCTTTACACCCTGGACACAACCTGTTTCAGCTTCTCCCCTCTTGGAGGCGCTATATAACACTGTATGCCAAAACACTGCAGACATACAACAGTTTCTTCCCACAGACTTTGACTCCGATGAACACTTGACCAGTCATACACTGGCAGCAATCCTCTACAGCCGATGCTGCCATTATAGATTATAATCAGTTTTTGAATGTTCAATTCAGTTTATTTTGTATAGCCCAAAATCACAAACTCCCCTCAGAGGGCTTTACAATCTGTACACATACGTCATCCACTGTCCCAGGACCTCACATCGGATCAGGAAAAATTCCCTGAAAAATAGAAAAAAAGGGAACAAATGCGACTCGTGCTGTGTCGGGTGTGTCGGGTGTGTCGGGTGTGTCGGGTGTTTCAGCTCCGTCGACTCTGCTCCACTTTCCACCCCGTTCCTCAATCGCTACTCCTGTTCTTATCGGGACCACCACACTGAGTGACCCCAGCTGAGGCTGATTACACCTCCCAGGAGGTAGCAGGGAGTCCACCGCCCACCGGATGGCCGGGCACTCCTTCTCCAGCCATGTTTCAGTAAGACAAAATAAATCAATATGATTGTCTGATATTAAATCATTCACCAATACAGCTTTAGATGACAGAGATCTGATATTTAAGTTCACATTTAATTCTCCTATTTTGTTGCACTGGTGGTGTTAACTTGGATGGTTACTTTTGATTTAATTAATTTAAGTGGCCTTGGGGCAGACACAGTCTCTATGGAGTTTGGGGGGGGGGGGGGGTAGCTACTCTAATGGAAGTGCAGAGAAGGGAGTAAGACTACTCTGTATTCCCTGTTCTCCCTGCTTTGGCAGAGCTGTGGCTGTCATAGACGAACATTGCCCTCTAGTGGATTACTATAGTTTGAAAGAAAAGCCAACACCCTTATCTGTCGAGTCTTATAGGGCAGCAATGCATTTGAAGAAATGTAGAAATGAAGAGGACAAAAACGTTTCAGCTTTACATGCTTTTAAATCAGTTCAAATGAATCAAAAAGTAAGTACTGACAATGAAATGACACTAACAGGTTCATGGGGTCTTTCATATGGAGCCACCGCTGCAGAGTGATGTCGTACTGGAGAATCAAGACAAATAGGGCAATAATGAGTTGTAGTTGGTTTCTGTAATGTACATGTATTAAGTTGGTAGATGCGTCTGTCCAAAGAAATGAGGCACAATAAGGGCCATTTGAATGCCCTATGAACATAATTTCTTTGTGGTACCACCCCCAGTAACAAGGAAAAAAACACACACACAAATAGTTGGAGGGGCAATATATGTTATGGTACCCAGCCCTGACTCAGGCCTGTACTGTTCTCTTCAGACATGCTGGTCGTGTGTGGCTTATGAGGTTTATAAAACTGTGAGCCTAATCCTGAACTCTGAGTTAACCCTGAGATGGAAAACTGAGTTTTCATGAGCTGATCAGTTTGTTCATCATCTTCATCATCATCATCATCATCAATGGAGCTCTGATACCATCATTCACCATGGCAACATGTGAACAGCCGTGCCTCCATCTTAATCCAGCAGAAGTAGAGATATTAATGTATGTAGAGATAAGTTAACATAATTCATTATTTTGTATTGATATTTTTTTCTGCTTTAACAAAACATGAGGGCCAGCAATTGAAGATGAAAAATACAGTTATTAAATGGTGTCCATCTGATTGCTACCAACTTTTATGTGGATCATTATTGGACCAAGCTTATAAAAAACTATCAAAAGTGTGTTGATGTATTATTTAGTTTCAAGATATTGACCACTGAACTAACACAATTCCAGCACATAACTAGACCACGGTCAACAATCATCAAAAGTAAAGTGTGGCAAAACACAAATCAGAAATTGTTTGTCCAATCAATACAAAACGTGATGTATGATAACAATGGATGTATGATAACAATGTTGAACATTTTTGAAATTGCTAGTTCCAAAAATGTGCGTGGGCTTGGCGCACAATGAGCCATAAATCAATGGGTTTGTCCAAACATCACCAAACTGGCTGAATATTTTTAATTAAAGAGCCTTTAGTTATCAAGCTCCTCTTTTATGGAACCAGCTTCCACTTTCAGTCCTGGAGGCAGACACAGTCACCTCATTTAAGAATAGACTTAAGACTTTCCTCTTTAATAGTGCTTATAGGCAGGTTCAGGTTTCTCGCCTCACAGGATCCATTGGACCTGGCTGTGTCTGGAGCCGGTCCTGGCTCCTGGGACCTGCTCCCTGACTCCTTGCCCCTGCTTCCTGCATCCTGCCCCTGGCCTGGTTTCCTTCCTCATTGGCCTCGCCTCCTTCTTTGTGCCTCCTGCCTCCTTTGTGATGCCTCCTGCCTCCGTGGCCCTGCTGATACCCTCCTCTCTTCCTCCTTCTGTTTCATGGATTGTGGAGGTCTGGATCGTGGTCCATGTCATATTCATTGAATGTGTTGTAACTCTGTAACTCTGTTCATTCTGTACACAACATCTATTGTTTCTGTCCATTCCAGACTTCAGGGTGTCATTGACTGCAAAGGATTTCCAACCAAATATATAAAAGTGACAATTAGAAGTATGATTGTTACTTATTCCAATTACTTGTAATCCCTTCAAAGGGAGGGACCATGTATACAATATATTGTACTCAAAGCACATCTTGATTGTTTCATTTACAGAGCCAAAATTATAAATTGTGTCAATGTCCTAATATTTATGGACCTGACTATTATATAGATTCATTACACACAGGGTGATATTTTAAGCATTAATTTCTTTTAATGTTGATGATTGTCTTACAGCTAATGAAAACCCCAAATTCAGTGTCTCGGAAAATTACACAAGACCAATTTCAAAAAAGGATTTGTAATACAGAAATGTTGGCCGACTGAAAAGTATGTACAGTATGCACTCAATACTTGTCCGGGGCTCCTTTTGCATGAATTATGGCATGAATGCAGCGTGGCATTGGGCAATCAGCCTGTGGCACCGCTGAGGCGTTATGGAAGCCAGGTAGCTTTGTAGGTTCTGGTGTCTCATTAAACCAGGTATGGGTACTTTTGGCAGTGTGGGCAGATGCCAAGTCCTGCTGGAAAATGAAATCAGCTGCGGACTGGGAACCAACACCAGCAGATGACATGGCTCCCCAAACCATCACCGACTGTGGAAACTTCACACTGGACAAGCAGCTTTTGATTGTGTGCCGCTCCACTCTCCCTCCAGATTCTGGGGCCTTGATTTATCTGAAGAGGACTTGTTCTTTTCCTTAGCCCGGGTAAGATGCTTCCGACGTTGTCTCTGGTTCATGAGTGGCTTAACACAAGGAATGCGTCAGTTGTCCTGGATACGTCTGTGGTGGCTCTTGAAGCACTGACTCGAGCCAAAGTCCACTCCTTGTGAATCTCCCCCAGATATTTGAACGGGCTTCTTCACAATCCTCACAAGGCTGCGGTTATCCCTGTTGCTTGTGTTCATATTTCTACCACATTACTATTTTTATTTCCACTCAACTTGCCATTAATATGCCATATACAGCACTGTAATGACTGTCTTCTGATTATGAAGCCCACTGAACCAGACTGATATTTAAAGGCTCAGGAAACCGTTGCTGGTGTTTTTAGTTCATTAGCTGACTAGAGTGACACCACGAATAAATATTGAACTTATTCACATTTTCCGAGATACTGAATTTGAAGTCTTCATTAGCTGTAATAATCACAATTAAAAGAAATGAACACTTGAAATATAACCCCCTGTGAGTACTGAATCTATATAGCACGAGTTTCACTTTTTGAATTTAATTACTGAAATAAATACACATTCCAATGATATTCTAAGTCATTGAGATCCACCAGTATAGAAAGTCTAATCTAAGATCTGACCCCATATCAAATCATTAGGGTATATGTTCATATGATTCTTAAACAAATGCCACACAATGAAGACAAGAAATTATGAAATCTTAGGAATGAGTATATTATGAATTATAAAGTCAAAATACAGGTTTACAAATTTATGACACGTACTGAGACGATGTTATGATATAAATCTGCAAAGTTTGACTGAAGTAACTTATTAAACAATAAAACCGTTTATTCACATCACTTTAAAGCAAATTCACGTCTTCACTTTTTTAATTGAAGAAAAATGGCAGCTGACTGCTTATTATTGGTGGCAGACAGAATTCAGCTGAATAAAATTGAGGAATTCTCTAAACTGATGCATGTCAAAAGAGTAACTAATCACCTATGCACTTTCCCTCAATATTTAGACATAATTAAAGAAACGGCACATTTGTTAGACAGAGTTTTGTATATTTAGGTTATATCTAGTTATTTTTGAGGTATCCACCAATGAGATTTCTGATTTCTGACACTAACCAGTGAGCAATTTTCATTAGGACTATTTATTCAGCAGAAATGAATAATCGAAAAGGCATTATTTCTAAAAACAAAACAAAACATTTCAAATATATATATATATAGAACATTTTATTGGAGATACATTGAGGGGTAGATGGGTTAACTCTTTTAACTAAGCATCGCTAGGGAGATGATCCAAAATTAAAATGATTTGTATCTATGCAGAACTAAAGAGGGTCCACTTCCAAAACCACTGCCTTGACATTTACAACATTTCACTTTTTAATGTTGTCCATATTTAACCATCACAATTCTTTCTGCAGCAATCTTAAATGTTGAGTCTAAATCAGCCCTCTGTTATCAGCCTACACATTGTGGGACGCTCTTTTTAGAAACTGATAACTTTGGGAGTGAGCTAGTTAGTGCTGCCACACCCCTTTTTCATGAGAATGTAGTTCCAGTGTGCCGATCTTAACATCCTTGTTGGGTTACTAGTGTTAGTGCTGACTGCAAGTATGATACTTTCTGCTTGGACAAATTATTCCAAGCTCTTGATTAAGCAGAGAGCAAAAATACTTTTCACAGGTTTTACAAGTGTGGTGATGCTTTGTATCGTCACTCTGGTTTCTGAGGAGGGGTGATGATCCTGCATTGAAAAGTAATTCAGATCCTTGGTGGAGGGGGCAATGGAGAAGGAGGAGTTTGACGTTATTTGATGACTTCAATCAGTTGGAGGGGGCTCCTGGGGTTCCCGATTGACTGAGTCAAGAGAAGAAAGAACAGACTTATGGTTATCTTAAGAGCATGTAATCTAACCGTATTTCATACAGATCAATTCTAATATAAAAATAAAGTGCAATCGAATATGTTTCGCGCTTCATAAACAGAGAACATGTACTCTGAAAATATAAATGCCTAGTTCTTGATACAATACAACCCCCAAAAATGCATTTATCATGCAAGAACATTTTCATATTTTTATCTTGATTCTATCTTCCGTTTTTTCATACGGTTAGCATAATTAATAATAATAATAATATAGCAAGGAATAATAGGTGATTTTGAACTTTCAGGCTTTGACAACACATGACTTGTGTTGTTTACAAGAAAATTGGAGAATGCGGCAAGTTCTCCTAAATCCCTTGTAAGCCACTTAAGAACAAATCTGTTCGTACTAGTGGTTCTTGCATGAGGACAATTGTCTTTCAGAACAGAAATGGTAAATAAGTGGCATTCCATTTCAAATTCAACATAAACATTTGTGTATATACCTTCCTCTCGTGCCTTCATACGGGCGACAAAGTTGTAGCTCTTGTTCCTGCGATAGTTCTCATATGGGTCGTCCAGTGACACCCCCACACCTTTAAATTGGTCCCACTTGTCCCTGACGTCTCCTCCTTTGATAGGGTCCTGGATGCCCTGTTCTTTGGCCCCCAAACCACCTGAACCACTCCAGCCTACAGAAGACAGCTAGAAATCAGTATAAACATTTATGTGGTTCATTTTACCATGACGTTAAGTTCCCGAAGCCAGCCTTTAGGTTTCAGGACAGAATAAAAATATTCTAAAGCATACCCATCTTCATTAGCAGCTGATGGCCCTTGTTCTCTTCCCCTAGCCTGTTATCTGCAGATGGTTTGGCGGGAGGGGCAACCGACACTGATGATGAGCTGTAGAGAGCAGGAGACGTGGTCATCTATACTTCAGTAAGCAGAGGAACGCTCTTTCAGGGAAACATCTCGTTGAAGAACAGCAAAGGGGACTTACACAGGAGAAGAGCTCTGGATTTTGGGGCCATGGCGTCTCTTCGAAGGCGACTGTGAATGTGATCTGGATCTGGAGCGAGAGCGACTGCGAGAAGATCTGGATCCACTTCTGGACCTAATAAGAGGTAGGTTAAGCATGCCCATAAGAAAAATACACACACATACATATATATATATATGTATATGTATGTGTGTGTGTGTGTGTGTGTGTGTGCGCTTGTAGACCTGGATCGTGAGTAGGAGCGAGAGCGGCTGCGGGAGCGGGATGAGCGAGACTGGGACCTCGAGGACTTTGAGGAGCGAGAGCTGGAGCGAGATGAAGATCTCCCTCTGCTGCGAGACTGACTGCTGGAGCGACTGCCTCCACGACCGCTGGAAGGAGGTGAGCGACAGAGGGTGGGGAAAAGAGAGGATTAAATCATTGATCAGGTGGGCCCTTATTTCACCAATAGTGACATCCTCTCCACAACGGATTGGGGAGGTAGTAACAAAGCCGAACTTTGATCAGAATGAACACACAGACAGCTATTTGAAAGCTCATTTCCACAGACTAAGTCAAAACAATAGAAACAAATAAGAGAAAGAGAAGGAAGAGGAAGCTCACCTGTTGCGTTTCTCCTGTCCCTTTTTTCTCCTGGCTCTCATTTTGGCCCTGAAGAACTCATACAGGCCGTTCTGCTCCCAGCCTTCACTGGTGGAGACACAAACCACAGTAGACTTTAGATCTGGTTCAATGTTGATCAAATCTGTCACTTACACATCAACGAGCTGCAACTGTTTTACTGCAGTCACGAGACAACGTTCACATTCCTCATCCACTCTGACTTTAACCCTCTAATTGAACCCCCTGCCATCTCCTCGCCCCTCCCCACAGACTCTAGGATAGGTCAGCTTGAACCTCTGACATTTGCTGAAAATCAAAAAATGTCAACAAAATTCGACAAAGCAGCCCTCGCAGTGCGTTTTACATAGATATACACAATTCTGTAGGCGTGGGCGTGTTGTCCGAAAGTACCCCCGACGTACGCAAAGGTGCGAGGGCCCGTACATTGCTGCCTGCAGCTTTAATGTCGATTGATTTTCTATTTAATAATTGAAATCGTCACACCTCTACTACAGACTGTTCACCCCGGAAGGGATCGTGATGCCAAGGTGGGTGTATGCCCTTCACGGGGAGCGAAGATTGTTCCGTTGTTTTGTTTGCGTATGTTGATTTTCACTCTTAACCGGTTATGAAACAGCCTCAATGTAGTACCGATGCATTGGTCCAAGGACAGACAAAATCAACACTAAAGTACTGTTTCATGATGTAAATTAATGATAATAAATGATAACCTTAACTTTAAACTAGAGTCACGACTTCCCTACATGACAAGAACCTCAATCTAAAGCAAATTACACACTGTATTCAAACTTCCCACCGAACTGCAAACTTCCTAAGAGTGTAGAAATACAAGATGACTCACATAAAGTCAGTGTCAGTACCTCAAGATAGATGCTTGGCAAATGAAATGTTAGCAGGCTTCTCATTGTTAACTTGCCACCACGGCCTATGGAAGATTTTAGCAGCTGTAAATGGAGCTGTACTTGTTTCTCTTTTCTAGTCTTCCAACCTCTCAAAGCGCTTCAACACTACATGACATCATTCACACCCTGATGGGAGGAGCTAAGGTTCCACCTGCACATCAGTAACTAACATTCACACACCGTAGAACAGCTACGGGAGATATTTTGGGGTTAAGTGTCTTGCCCAAAGACACATCGACATGGCTAGCGGAGCCGGGGATCGAACCGCCGAACCTCTGATTGAAGGACGACCCTGCTCTCCACTGAGGCCCAGTCACGCACTAGATAACATGAAAGCCAGTCATCTGGTTAATGTGGTCTCTGCAAACCAGTTTCTATAATCAGCAAACAGTTAGTTTACTAATAAATGGTAATAAGTAATGACATTATTTAGATTTGATAAGCAGATTTCAAAAGGTTATTTAAATTGAATTCACATGCTATCAAACCCCAACACAACAACTTACTCAATTTCTCTTTTGCTTTACTCATTAAAAATGGCAATGCAGTGTGTGTCTTATGTTTCTGAAAATGAAGATTACTTTATGTGAATAAATCAAACTATAAAAACTAGTGTTTTCAGCCGCTCAGAGTGAAAGTAAAGAATACTGGTTACATCCCTTTGTTTATATGGGCTAACAACAGCCAGTTAAAGGGGTGGACCCCATTGGTACATTCTGATGTATTCGCAATATTTAAATTTTAATTTGTCTTCAGACAGAGTTGAAGTGTGTGAGTACCTGTTCCTAGGCCGATCATGGGATGGAGGGCTGTAGAAAGCTTCCACAGCAGCAAGCAGGCGATCACTAGGTGGCATGGGAGGGGGCAGCCGGATGTCTTTAGGGTCCAGAGGTTTGTAATCACAGTCCTCAAGCTGAGCAATAGACATAACAAGGATGATCATGAGATATGAAACAGTACTGGGAAAGGATCAGTCTTTTCTATTTTGAAAATTACAGTACTATATTAATGTGGATTGTCCTTTTCCATTATGATAATCCATTTAGCTATTCAGACTAGTCTGTAATATACTTCCACTGTCCTGTCTTGGACCTTCACCATTCTATAGGCCACAGTGGCAGTGCGTAATTAGACTTTACCACCGTTATTTCATCCTATTCAATCATGATGGTTTGCTTCTTCCATCTTGGAGCTGAACACACGTCTTGGTTGGTTTCTCTCCCTGTCAAGTATCTGTCCATTCTGTAAACACTATTATGCTATTGTGATTGCAGATTTGTTTACTGTTCTAACGTGAAAAAGACTTATCAAAACATTACTTCTGCATTAGATTTTAACCCCGACATGTACGAACCCATCCATCATGACGAGGGGGGCGGGCCCCACACTTTGGAGTACTACTGCTCTAATCAGAAGATGGTGACGTACTTTGACTAGCGGAGCCATGAGACCAGCTGGCAGGTCAAAGTAGGGTACGTTAGGCACCAGACTGGGGTCATCTTGCACTGGCTGCTGACGATGACGCATGTGGGGTGAATGGCCATTGAAGCCATGTGGGGGTTGGCCAAAATCCGGGTGCTGGCTTCCACCCCAGGGAGGATGATCGGCAGCCATACTTGGGGGAGGGAGCCTCTGACTGGGATGGTGGTGGGGAGGACCCGGCATGTCTGGCAAATGGATGTCTATATTGTTAAAGACATAAGATAAGATGAGATGAGTAAATTAATACAATTACAGGTGGAGATAAAGTAGTTGCGGGAGGCTTCCTGCCTCTGCACTTACCTGCAGGATAATCTCCTTGAGCATAGTCAAAGCGGTGTGGGGTGTACGGTGGCCTGTCATAGTGGTGTCTGGGAGGAAAGTCGTCCTGCATAAAGCGTGGCGGAAAGCGTCCGAAACTATGTGGTGGTGGGGGCTGGTTGAAAGGAGGTGGCTGCTGGTGAGGAGGGAAGGGCCCTCTGAAATGGGGAGGTCTCTATAGAAATGCAAGTTGGACACAGGATACCGTCATTCATGTCAATGACCAGCAAAATCTTTGACGCAACAGAAATCAAATCAATAATAAATCAAAGCAAAGCCAGTCAAATGGCAATGATCATCGACCACATGCCTGCATGCGTGGAGGAAATGGGGGCTCCCTCTGGCCCCATGGAGGCTGGTCGGGCTGGTTCCCCCATGGCGGCTGCTGGTCATACGAGTTCCAAGATGGAGGGCCTTGGTCAGATCCACCAGGGCCGCTCCAGGGGCCTCCTTCTCTGGGTGGACCTCCACTCCAATTTCCCGGGTCCCTCTGCTCATTCCACATCCCCTCATGGCTGTTCCAAGGAGGGCAGGGAGGGGGAGGCTGGTTTGGGTCAAAAGGAGGCTAGGGAAGGACAAGTATGAGAAAGGGCCTGAACATCATTTGCTGCCTGAGGTCACACATACACCGCTCAAACCGAAAGCAAGGAATTCTGAAGGCAAGGCAAGCACTGTCACAAGAGGGTGAGACCCAGGCGCAGCCAGTGGGTCGCACATGCTGCAAATAGAACCACTGCTGGGGCCTGAACCCACTACGAGGACAGGGCTGCCTCCTAAAAGTATGGCAGGCTATAAACTCTTACAAACAGAGTCTGACCTTACTATATGCAACTGTGATAGAAACCCAGACCATTAGCTGCTCTGCCGCAGAATGTTGCGTTTTGAACCAGACTTCGGTACAACCTCTACTACTGTTCAGTTTGACCCCTGGGATGAGTGTTGAACTATGACCAGGACACACACTTTTTGTCTTTGATATGATATCGTTATATTACAGATGAACAAAGTCATTAAAACATGCAGCTGTTCTGCAGGCGTGCCCGACTGTACTGTAAAGAGACCATAAATAGCATTAAAACTGGCAGTGCAATACGACTTACCTACTATTATGATTATTATGCAGTCACTGTTGTTAGTGGACTCGTCAATAACCAAGGATATAGCACATTAGACATCACACACATTGTATAACTGGCTGTGGAGCTAACCGATTTGAAACGTCTAGGTTGGAGGTTTATTCTTTGTCTCCAGCATAAAAGTTGGACATCATTTTCCATTTTCAAAAGCCACTGCGCAGATATGCACCTACAGGTTTTTGGCACTTGTGCAAAGTGGAACATGAAACTGAGCGTTGACTTTGCCACGATCTACTGTGGGGTTAGATTCTATCTCTTTTTTCTATTTTTCTTTGAACACAAACCTTTGCCAACTGAATCAATGTAAATATGGGCGATGGCTAGTGAGGATAAGCCACTGCCTTTCTGTCCATACCAGTATGGAGAACGTCTGTCCATTGTGTAAACCTACAGACTGCCTAAATTGCTATTAGGGTTGCCCATTTGTTTATTACTGTTCTGTGTGAGAAAGATTCATTTCAAAAACTTTTTTTTAAAATCTTTACCGGCTGGTTGGGGTTCCAGGGGCCCAAGTGCTGCTGAGTGTCATACCACGCAGGCTTGTTAGAGGTGATATCTGAAGGCCCACTGGGGTTGCTGGGGTCCTGGGGCCTGGATGAAGACCCATCAAACTCCCCTGGAAGAAGTACCGACATGGTAGGCTTCACATCCCCTGCACACAACCACCAACACATTACAGCACAAAGATACATGTACCTGCCCATTGTAGAGCTGATCACGAACCAGCAAAACCCTTTAACAAGATGTGTGCGTGTGTGTGTGTGTGTGTGTGTGTGTGTGTTCTCTCACCAGCTTTTGTGGTCATAGGCAGGGCCTTTTCATGCTCAGCTAGGGGAACTAGCTGTGCTACAGGGGCAGACAGCGGCTGCTGCTGCTGCTTCAGGCTGGAAACAAACTCTTCGTGCTGGGTATTCAAAGCCTGGATCTGCTGCTGGAAGGCCAGCTGGATCGGTTGCACCGCCGCAGCATACTCTGTTATCAGAGACGCCTGAGAGAGAGGGCAACATTTAGAATTAAGATTATCTCAAATTGATCCAGGATTATCAGCGAATTAAAACCACTCATGGTTATATTTTCATGAAAATCAATGTATGTATGTATGTATTGGTATTACTGATTATATGGCTTCACTTCCATGCGCATGAACAACTGCAAATACTAATTGGACGTGGCAAAACTGAAACCTACCTAGAATAATCCTAACGTGACAGAAAATAAGCAGTTTGGATTGCTGCTAATAATGTCCTACAACATTTGATGGAGCTCATCCTTGTGACAGCTGTTATTCCAGATGACTCTGTGAACACCACCTTTCTAGAAAAAAACACACAGAACATCTGTGTCTGGAGATTTAAACAATGAATTAAATTGCTACTGCTGTGTCATATTGTAAAATGACACACAGCCCCTCTCTCAAATCAGAGACTGCAGGTATTTAATATCCTGCACGGATAAGATTCAGAAGTTCAGACTCATCAGATTACTCTTATATGGAATCTAAAGAATCTCTGAGTTATCTTTTATCAGGATTTGTCCTTTAACCCCCACGTAAAACAAATCTCAAGGACACCTAGGTAACATTTAAAAAGTCTCAAAGCGATGCAGAAAAAGTTGTTCACACATTACATCCAGACTAGATTACTGCAACTCCTTATTATCAGGCTGCTCTAATAAGCCTCTTAAATCCCTCCAGTTGATCCAGAATGCTGCAGCTCGTGTACTCACAACAACTAAGAAAAGAGATCACATGACTGCTGTATTAGCTGCTCTGCACTGGCTCCCTGTAAAATATCCAGCACGACACCTACTGCTATATGCATTAAACGTTTTTATTTATTTGGATATAGGCCATATTGCACTTTTAGATTGTGCACATGTTTCTATGTTAATCAACCACTTAGACCATGCTCATTCTCTTGGAAGAACAAACTGACCTATTTTTATTTTAATGTAACAACAGAGATGAGGCTGACCCAAAAATGTGTGATGTCTTTAAACTTAAACAAGAGGCATGATTATTTCATAGACATGAAGCAAAAAGAAAAAAAGAGCTGGGCAAATTGGAAAAGGAAAGACAATAAAACAATATTTTTGAGTCTGATGTTGGGGTGGTGAAAGAACTTGGGAGAAACTAGGCATTCTTCTATGGATTAAGTGCAGTTTGCTATGAAGATAATGGACTGAGCTGCGGGCTTGTTTTGTTCATGGTGCCTGAGGAAAATAAAACAGATGGTGGTTCCCATCCGCTGGCTTTGACAGGCAAGTAGAGCCTTCAACTGTATTCTACTCACTTGGTACTGGCCGAGGCCAAGGGCTGGATTCTGGAGCTGCTGAATGGTCTCCTCATCAAAGTACCCATTCTTCTCCCACAGCTGCAACAACTGGAACGGAAGTGGGTGGGTATAATCAGAGAAAGACAACTGTAGACTCAGTGATAACAATTTAACTAACCAATATGTGAAAGGTTGACACTGTCCTATTAAAAACAAGACACACTCCAGTCAATGCAACTGACATGCTGGTACTTCCTTCAATATACTCATATAACACTACCAGTAGTGGCCCATGGAGTTAATGTTACTACTTAGACTAGTAGTACTGTAATCTGAGAAGAGGTAGAGATGTTGAAAGTGTGTTTACCCTAGTTATCTTCTGCTGCTTCTCCTCCTCTACGGCCAGAAAGCTGGTGCAGTAGATGGGAACCACAACGTTCTGCAGAGCCGCCAGCAAATCCTTCTGCTGCTTCCGCTGACTGTGAAGACATATTTAAAAAACACGTTACAAAGTGGAATATACTGAAAGCTGGTGAACAATTTTCTTCTCACTTAATCGTTTTTTAATTCCCAAATAAGCTTCTTTATACGAGATGTGTTACTAACAGATCAAGACTGCAAATCAGCTGCTCAGCCATGACGAGTGGCCGGCCAGTCACATTTAAGTTTGTGTGCCGCATAATAGTTCAAGTCGGCATTAAGGAGCACATAACCTCATGTCACAACCTTGCTGTCAATAATATTTCTGAGAAAGAAAATCAGAATGTCACTCCAAAACTTTAGAATTATTGAAAGTCTTATTGGGGCTATGTTGTTACATAGCCCCAATAAGACTTTCAATAACATAATCATGATGATGAAGTGTAGGAGTAAAGTAAGTCTATTTTGGTTTGTGTACCAGTGATGGAGAACATCATTGGTTAAATAGATGAGATGTAGGCGGAGCTCAAAATGCGCTCCATCAGCAGTGATGCGGTTGCGAAGATGTGATGTCATCAGTTCACAGTGCTGTGGAGTCTTGGCATTGTTGAACATCCAGTTCTTCCCAGCCTGACAGGGAGACAAACACATGAGTGAGATATCAATATTATTGGAAACAGTATTTTAGGAATCTACGAACATAAGCGCTCATGAGAGAATCTCTGTTATGGCAGGCTTACAGAGATGGCGTCTTTGGTGCAAGTGTCGATGATGGGCTGCAGCAGGTTGTCAAACTCGGTGATGTCCAACTGAGTTTCTTGCAGCATTTTCTGGGTCTGCTGCTCCATAGCCAGAGCTATGGCTGCAGTCACTTGTTCCTTTATTGAGGAGGACAGGGAATAAAGCATCAGAACATTATATCAACCATTCTTCTTCATGAAGTGGAACAGGAGCTAACAGGTAGGATGTCAAATAGTAACAGCAGCCAAACCAAAGTTGCTTCTTGTCAGTCATTCCTCCTGTTCCTCTCACAGCCTTTGCTCGCGCTTCATGTGCGTGTGTGTGCGTGTATGTGTGTGTGTGTATGTATGTGCGTGTATGTGTGTGCGTGTATGTGTGTGTGTGTATGTATGTGTGTATGTGTGTGTGTGTATGTATGTGTGTGCGTGTATGTGTGTGCGTGTATGTATGTGCGTGTATGTGTGTGCGTGTATGTATGTGCGTGTATGTGTGTATGTATGTGCGTGTATGTGTGTGTGCGTGTATGTATGTGCGTGTATGTGCGTGTATGTATGTGCGTGTATGTGTGCGTGTATGTGTGTGTGTATGCATGTGCGTGTATGTGTGTGCGTGTATGTGTGTGCGTGTATGTGTGTGTGTATGTGTGTGTGTGTATGTATGTGTGTGCGTGTATGTGTGTGTGTATGTGTGTGTGTGTATGTATGTGTGTGCGTGTATGTGTGTGCGTGTATGTATGTGCGTGTATGTGTGTGCGTGTATGTATGTGCGTGTATGTGTGTATGTATGTGCGTGTATGTATGTGTGCGTGTATGTATGTGCGTGTATGTGTGTGTGTGTGTGTGTATGTGCGTGTATGTGCGTGCGTGTGTGTGTGTGTGTGTGTATGTATGTGCGTGTATGTGTGTGTATGTATGTGCGTGCATGTGTGTGTGTTTATGTGTGTGTGTGTGTGTATGTGTGTGTGTGTGTGTGTGTATGTGTGTGTGTAGTTGGAGAAGGTCAGCCCGACAAAGAGAGCAGAGGAGATGTGCGCTGCAGCGCAATAATAAATTACACCACTACATTAAAAGGTACCGGGGAAAAAAAACACAATTTCCATCGGGGCTTATCAATACTCTGATCTTTAATAATTGAGCACCCGGACCCCTTTATTACCGAGTTTTAGTAACCAATCCCTATCTTCAGGTAATGTAAAATAGCTAAAGTCTCTCTAGAGCCAGTGTTAAGTTGTTCTGCTCTGGGCTCCATGGAAGACAACCTTCTCCCTTCGTAGATATAAATGGCTTTTTCTAAGTTAACAAAAACACAACATTTCTTAGTTTCAGGGGAATGTGCACATATTAAAGACACAGTTATGCATATTCTAATCTATTTCTGCCCATTAATCACCCTAAATGTTACACACCGTTCCTTTAACACCGTGTTCCCTTTTTCCTGTTGTCACATACGGTAACAGGTACATCGTCAGTGAAAAGAAATGTCACCATCAATTGGAAAGCATTGCGCTGTCTGTTGCAGACTGTCATACTAAAATGACCTTACCAAAATGATTTCTCTTGACACCCTGAGTTGGCCTCTGGTTGAAACGGGGGCTCTACACTGTGCCAGATGTATTCATTTCTTTCTTGCTCTATACCTGTCGGAGTGTGTGCAGGTGCTGCTCTTGCTGCTGCAAATTCCATTGGCTCTGTTGGATGAGCTCATCCAAAGACAGCGCTGCAGGCGAAGGAATTGGGGGCGGCGCAGTCATCGACATCGATGGAGGGGGGATGTCAACCACGTCTTTGGTGCCGGGGTTGTACATTTCTGCAAAGAAAACCGCAGGAAACATGAAAATGTGAAGTCTGGAAGTTTGGTAAAGCTCTGATATTGGTGTTGAGGCTGGGAGGGTTGATACTGTGCCACGGCTAATGTGACGCAGAAGCCCAAGAGGACGCAGTCCATAAATCATATACACTAAAGTATATAAATCAAAGTCACCTTTAAAAGGTCAAATAAGATCCATCGGCTTACATACAGTGAGCTGATGAAACATTTCAAGTACAAGCGAGTGAACATAATTTAAATGACATGCTATCAGCATTCACATTGTCGTTGTTGCCATTCCTTGACCCCCAGACCCCCGCTGAGGGAAATATGTTAGAATCACCAACGGCACCCAGGTTTGCAAACATAGAACAGATGTATGAGGCTATACAACTACTGCAAGGAGATGACATCACATTCCTATTTGATGTTAGAGAGAAACCCTGGCCCACAAATCGAGATGAAAGTAAAACATTCTTTATCATATATTCTTGCTTATGATTCTAACTAGGGATGTCCTGAGCCAATAAATACTAGGCTGCTTTAAGGATCATTGATCATATCAGTCATGTAAAAAACATCACTTTCTAAGGATTTGTTTAATGCCCTTCATTAAGGTATGCAAGCTGTCAAAAATGCCCCACACCATATGTGTGTATGGTAAGGTGTTGTGACTTCACAGTGAGCTTGGCATACGATATATTCTGACCTATCACTTTTTACCTTGCTCAATATTTTAAAATCTCATGAAATCAGTATTGTATTTATCCCACTAAAAGCATGCAGCTCTTGCACTACAGATGCCCTGAATCATAAGAAAAAGCATTTTGATGCAACCAGATTGAACAAGCTGAGCACTGAAGCCAGTTCAACATCCAACACATCTTTTGGTTATCTGGTTTAACTACCTAACAACCGCCATCCTGCTAAACGCTCCTACGATGGTGGCCAGCCACTCAGTATATCAACCTAGGGTTTCTCAATCTGTGAGCGTGTTCACACAAAGAGGGAGGAGTTTGCAGCATTTGACCAATCACAAACATAGGCATGTATGCCGTCAGCAGAGCAGCCTATTTTAGACCTCGGCGCCCTGTACTACAAAGCTGGATTTGGTGTTAGCAAGGTCATTTCAGTCCTTTGACAGAGGTTGACTTCTTACCAGGATAGATCGCCATGGTTACTCATGCTGAACACCTAACCTGCTTTGGAGAGTTGACGTTTGAGATAAGAGATCAACTCGTATAAAAGCACCGCCTACTGACCAATCAAATTCAGTTTATGGATCTTTAGATAATATTACACAAATACAAAGTCAGAATGCAGACTAAAAACATTTTAAACAGACATGCAAAAAAAAAAGACAGCTGGCAATAAATCTCTGCCTGTGTGAATGTGTAAATTAATAGATTTATAACCTCACCACTTCATCTAGCGCCCGATAGCTCAGACTGTACCGAGTTAATGCTTTGCTCATTTATTCTATTGGCGTGTGACAATATTTCCACCTTATTTTTCAGCTGCAACCGAGGTGTAAAACAGACTTGGGAACAAATAAAAGGAACATTTCTAGATAAATATATTTATTGTGTGTCCCCGCTTCTTGAACCATGTGTTGCTGCATGACATTTCAGAGTTGTGTCTTACAGTCACAGATTGGATGCAGTTACTTTACTCCAGTTTTCCTGCTTTTAATTATGTTTTTATTTGCCCTCAAGTCCGTTCCACACTGCCGGGATTGCAGCTGAAAGAATAAAAACACGTCTAAGCAGCACAATAATTTAATAGAATACACACATGTATTTATTTAACCAGATTGAGAAACCCTAGGTTGATTCACGGAGTTGATAACCTCCTTTGTGGCCGCTTAGCGAGATGGCGTTTGATAGGGTTAATTAAACCAGAAACCATCCAAATGGAGGATTAAGCACAATTTGATCAGCACCATCAACAGAATATAGAGAAATCTTTAGTCTACTTCAAAACAATAGAGCACATACTCAAAAAGAAAAACATACAAGAACAATTTAACTGAAAACAAACAAGAAGCTTTCCAACTGGAATTTGAATATGTGTGACAAATCTGGTTCCCAATAAATACCTTCAGATTTATACTCCTCCCCATCGTGGGTAGAAGAATCTGAAGAAAAGCAGTGAAGAAAAGCAAATGGAAAGAAAGTGACAAAAAGCAAATGGAAATACAGTAATGCATATAGTGGTATTACATGACTGACAGAAGAACTCCATGCAACCCTGCACAACATTGTGCTATTATCTAATCATCATACAGCGACCAAAAAGTAATATAGGTTCAGTAAGATGCTACGACTTTCTCTACTTCAGCAAGAAGCAGCAATAAAAGTCAGATGATAGTCAGAACTATGAGTAAATACATAATACTACAGTTAAATAACGTTGCTGATAATTATAGAACAGCAGGGTGTCGTGATTGTGTGGTTAACTTAAATGTCATAGTTTTACGGTTTTTAAGTAATGGCAGAACCAGAACAGTATATTTCATATTTGGATTCTGCCACTAAAAGCCATGTGAAATATGTATTAAATAATCTAGTTGAAAATGTTGTGTTGGTTACTTGACTGCGGGGTATTTCAGATCGGCGTAAACAGAACGTGTACACATAAAACAAAAACTGTGTTGGGCAGGTTTGGGAGCACATCAAACATTCAGCATTAGTGGGGGTTACAAAGAGCAATCCCAAGAAGTACATTGCAAATAAGAGGCACGGATCAAAACACATTAAAGTTGTATGTCCAGCCCAACTCTGGATTCAAATAAAGAGCAAATTCAAAGATCTATTTGGTTTAGAACTGGTGAGCTCCACGTGGCTTAGCGATGAAAATATGGACCAGAAGATGAAGGCAGCGTGTGGTTTTACTGTGACTCCACTGTAAAACACAGCCGATATGGCAGCAAACATTAAGAATGACTTCTGCTAGAAGTAAGCTTGATGAAAGTGGTAGATCGAAGGAGGTACAGTATTTGCATGATAGGCTTTGTATGATGATAAAACCAAAGGACACAACTACTTGAATACCCATTAGGAATATAATGTTGAAGAGTCCAATCAGCAGTTTACCTTATTTGCAAAAGATGCAAGATGTTCTAATTGGATTATGTCCCCAAGTTGCCATGTGTTAATTTCATAACATAAATAACGTGTTTATCACTTATTGGCCTATATGACTGCATAAGAGGGTCGTATTTGATCCCTGGCCCCTGCAGGTCTACAAGTCTAAGTGACCTTGAGCAACATAGTGAACCTCAAATTGTGTTATCCATGTGAGTGTGTGCATGTGACTGGTTATTATTGCTCATGATGGGCAGACTGGCCCCTTGAACGGTAGCCGCTGCCACCAGTGTATGAGTGAATGCTGGCTTGTGTTGTAAAGAGCTTCGAGTCGTGCATTATTTGGCATTTAAATTCAATTCCGTATTTTGATTATTCTCCCGAAGGATTCTATAGCACTGGGAAAGACTGAAAGCCTTCAACAACAAACACTCCAACATTACAAAAATATCTATGTGTAAATTCTGGTTTTATAGTAGACTGTCCTTTTAACTACATACGCTGCTGGTGCTCCATAGTAAGCTTGCACTTGTAGTAGCTGAAGTATTCTCCCCCAAAAAGGAAGGAGAACTTAGGGTTGTCCTTCTGTTTCTCCATCGTCATCTTTTCAAACTCTGGCCCGTTCCGAGCGACAAACTGGGCCAGCTTGTCAATGACATTCCTCAGTTCTTGATCTGCACCAGAAAAAAAGCAGAGAGAACAAATACAGTCAGAGATGATGCAAACTAAAAAGACAGCAACAAATGACCATAACCCATGCTCCGTTTCCGACCAATGGGAAGCTTAGTTTAACCATCTTCTGGGTTTTCAAAGATTGTTACCTGGGTATTAATCTTTCAGAAAAACTGAAGGGGCTACAACCATTATTGTGAAAAGGGAGTTTAACATCTGAACACCGGATGAACATTTCATCTGATCTTTAACACCCAAATACGTGCTAAAGATGCACATATCTGGACATGAATCTAACCATTTGAATGAGACCGGAGTTTTCATTGGCATTGAGATAATAGTGGAGTACGGTTAGCCTGAGGAGAAGGCATCCTCATCGACAAACAGTCCGCACTGGAACTCCATGCGTTTAGTCCGCTTTACTGGCTGAAGGATGCACGCTCACTGTGCCACAGTCACATAACGTTAGCGCTCCACATTAGAACATGAAAAGGGACATCGCAAACTTATAAAATATGTTAAATGTGTGGCCGTGTAAGTTAGCTAACGTTAGTACTTTGAAAGAACGGACGTTAGCGTTATGAACGCTTAACCTAGCTAGCTGTTGCGCTACAATACACAAGTAGATCATTGTTCATCCTCCACCTGTTTATTGGTGCACAAATCAACCTTACAAACACGGCTCGTAGAATCGCATGGAGCCACTGACATTACACAGTTGGCCGGAAGGCTAAATGCAGCGGAAACGTATTGTGTTGAACAACGTTAGCGCCAGGTAGCACGGTAGCTAGCTAACGTGCTATGGCAATCATATAGCGTTAACGCTAACGTTGCAGCGTGACGTTACTGCTCACCTTCTGGGGCATTGGGGATATCCATGATTTGTTTCAGTTACAGCACATCCGCTGAACCGTAATAGATCAGACCATTCGATTTATATTCCACTACTTGGTTTATAAAATGGACCAAGCATTAAGCTACCCCTGTAACGTGGGCCGGAAACCAATTGTATGGCTTAGGGTAAGAAGAACCGCCCTACTCTACTTCTGATTGGCTAGTTGCTCTAGTTCTTCTTCGGTTTCGTTGTATTGAATGGCAGGTGACAACTGTCGTTAAAGGCACATTACCGCCATCTACTGTCCTGGAGCGTGCACGGACTTCCCTATTCCCGAACTTAGACTAACAAAATAAAAAACTCGATTATATTCAATAATCCAGTTTCTTTAAAAAACTCAAACAAGGCTTTATATTTATATTTATATATAAATACACCCACCCTACAATTATTTAGCTCCTCTCTCTGGAGTGTTTAAATACTTCACATACCATGTTCAACCGTTTCTTAATTCACACAGATCTGATGGATGTTTCCCCAATGACTGCATTGTTTTATTTAACTCTGTCCTCTAACCTCAGTCTTGATATAGTTGTTTGCTCTCTGGAGTTTTTTCCTGTTGTTTTCATCCCTCCCATTGTTTGCCTTATTTCATATGACGACCTTTGTTTCATTCATCCCAATGCTTTTGGCAGTAGACATGATATTGCTCCATATTACTGCTTTAGCTTCAGCTTCAATGAAAGCTAAATCCATGATTGTATCCTGTTTCATTCCCATCGAACCGCTATGAGCTGGGATCCTCATTAACCTGACTGATGCAGTGTGAATAATTAATATATTTGATAGTATATATCTGGTCTGTTTTGGGATGACATGGATTGTAATGATACTAGCGCTGATAATTAGTCTGCTTCATCCATTGCAATGCCATTACAGTGGCTAACATCTCTACTGTATTGTTCAGTGATTTGGCGTTCTTTAATATTTATATTACATTTACGACCAGTAAAAACACACCCAGTTTTTCTAATTATCTGCCCGATTCTCGTCATCTCTTTATTTTCTTTTGAATATACCCATCTAAGGACACAGGGGAAATTAACCTAACAGTCACTGGGTAAGGTACTGTATCATATTCAAGGGTAATGTATTCAAGGGTAATGTATTGTCATTATGCAATACGGGGTTGTACAACAAAATGCAGTTGTAAAAACATGAATGCAAACAGCGGCAGAAAAATAATAATAAAAAAAATAAATAAATAAAAAGAATGTAAACAGCAGCAACCAAACCATTTTCTATGGCAGAGCTCTTCACATTTGTAATTCATCATTAGGGTAAATTGCCCATTAACCTTGACTGTGTTTGAGCATCAAGTATCATGGTGTAAATAGAGTCCACCTCCTCTCATCCCACAGGAATCCAACTCTCTGTCCTGCAGTCCGCCCGTCAAGTGCAGCTTGATCCGGGTTTCCACAATGAGCCAGGTCTCTGTGAAGTCACCGAATTCCCGTTGCTGGGTTAGCCTGAGTCAAATGGGCATACAATTTAGGCCCAATCTCAATCTCCACACTCACAGTGTACTCACTTTGCGGCGCCCCGCAAAGTCCTTGAGGGTTTAGGGATGTCGCACTGTCAAACTGGAGTGTTTGAGGGCTCTCTGGCAGACATTTTGAGCCCTTTATGAACCCTTTACAGAAGTCAGCATTAGATGCAGGCTGCAGTCGAATAGTCCCTCAAAAAACAGGTCTCATGGATGTGCCTGCAAGAGGTTATGATGTCAACACCCCAGTCAGGCTAGCAGACTCTTCTGCGAGCTCGCTGGAGTGCTCTCAAGAGACGATCCACAAGCCTATAAGCAACCTCTGGTTCTCTGGCGGAGGTGCAGAGCCCAGTGGGGCATGCGATCAGCTGCATAGTGGAATAGATTCAGGCTACATCCACACTACTGTATGTTTTCATGATCAAACGCATATTGTTTGCTTCGTTTACAGTACAATGAGCCTCCCTAAGTTTAAACACGCTCCCGAGGCCAGAAAAGTTTGGAATCGCCAGGGTTACCTCTAGGGAGTGGAGAGGCGTCATCGCATAAGTTTGGAAATGATGACGTAGACACCCGCGTTTGCTACTTAATTGGATCTTCGCAGTCACGACGTGTCCTTCCCTGATTCGTCCCCTATGCCCTTATCATGTGACCCTTTTCTGGAAGAAAACAAACAGCCAGGTCTACCAGTGATTTGTTTCATCCTGGATAACGGAATACAATAGTTACTGGCTTTGTTTTCTATACTAGCAGCTGTTGTGCAGTTAAATTCTGCATTTTATAATGATACTTAAGCCTACATGTGGAGGAAGCAGCTGTTATTGGAGCGATTTACCTGGCGTGTGTCTAGCGCTGTTATCAGCTCTATGGAGCTGTCATTTGAAGTCCGGGATTGTGGCTTTGAGGAGGGTGATGGACACAAAATGGAGGACTTTCCTTTTGCTTATTTTGTTCTGCACAACTATTGTGAAGTCCACACAGAAACTGTAAACTAACAAAAGCATAAATGCTTTCCAATACGACAGGTTTTTATCCACCAGCCAAGCTACGAGTGAGAACAGACAACAACGAAACCGAGCGGAAACGAGGAGAGATGTATGCTAACCAAATTTATTGACCCGTAATCTAGTGAGTTAATGTGTGTGAGAGGGAAAGAGAGAGCAAGTATATAAAACGTTTTTCCCCCCACGGTCAGTGTGAGTATACATGCATGAACTTTTGTTATTAAAGAGTACAACTTCGTCGTATTTTCTGTAACTAACAAAGCAATCTACTTCTTCTTTGCATCGGCACCTGCATGTCCATAAAAAGTCATTTGAGTTTTGTTTTCAGGAAGGTTATATGGATGGAAATCCTTTCTATAACGGTGATGAAACACCTGTGTGGACGGAGATCATTTTTGTTTTAAAACCCTGTGTAGACGTCTATGTAGCCCTACGTCTCCTGGGCTACTGTAGGGCTGGCTAGGCCTTAGCCCCTCCGACTTCCTGTTTCAATTCAATTCAGTTTATTAATTTTTTTTTAAACTATATGTACACTGGGTGGCGCTGTTCTGTGGTCCTGTGCTTGCCTATATAGTCAATCAGATCATGATTGACGGCACCCCGGAAAGGGCTCACAGTTTTGACCGCTGTGGAGTGAAGAGTATTAGCTGTCTCCGCTGATATTTTGGCATATCTCAGCATAGAGAATAAACACATATTTATACATAATCAAATGTTTCCGTGGGTGATAGGGTGGAGGCTGAACAAGAGCCAGATCAATCCGAGGGAAAAACACCTCAGTAGCCTGAGTACTAGGCTGGGGTCCTTTAACACCCTTTGTATCTTTTCATGACATTTTATATTGCGCGAAAATGGGGTTAGCTTTGGGCGTTAAATATGCGTCAAACTTCCCATAGTATGTTTGGAGTACCTTTCTCTCATCTCCCCCAAGGGTCTATGTATTATATACATCTCTGCATTTTTTCCCCTCCTCTTTAGCGCTTAGCGGGCCGGAGAACATTAGCTAAACATGCTGGCGAAACTTTCTCCATTCGCCGGGCAGGTTGGATGAATCACAATCCATCCGTGGCATGGGGACGCCTGCGTTCTCCATATTCCGTGGTCAGGTCGAAGTGAGAACCAAGCTATTCTGGCACCATGTAGCATGTCTATACTGACATTTAATTGTCTAAGTAAAACACTTGATACCAGTTTGTCTTATAGTGCGCGGTGGGCATCCATCTTTATTGTTATCTTCTTGAAGCCTATACAACTACCGCACACATTGGTGACATCAACACAACACAACAGTTGCCTGAACAGGAAGTAGCCAAGATACTACACATACCATACCCATATTCCAGAGATAACTTTGTTGCAAAAATATTGCTTTGGCCAAAGACAAAACTTTACATTAACACTAATGTATTTTAAAGACCACACACCAACCAAATATTTATTATTACATCCAAGTACAGTTTTTACTTTCAAATAAACTAATTAAAACACTGATAAAGCAAATTAACTTTTCACAATAAAATATTCTGATTCAGTACAAACTATAATTATAAAGAATACCTAAATCAATACATTAACTTTAGACAAAACCTTTCAATATAATAAATAATTTAGCTTTTTTACCACTTTTACTACATTTCTTTCAAATAAAAAGTTTAATTTGCTATAATATAAAAGTAACATTTTCAAATAAACCGATAAATTAAAAACATTTTGTTAGTCAATGTTAAATTTAGTTTACTTACTATCAAAAAAGAATATTCTTCTCAAAAGACCTTTGTTTGTCATGTCTGTGCATTAACTTTTCTGTACCATCCATTTTCAATACCGCTTAATCCTCATTAGGGTCGCGGGGGCGCTGGAGCCTATCCCAGCTGACATAGGGCGAAGGCAGGGGACACCCTGGACAGGCCGCCAGTCCATCAACTTTTCTGTACCCACAACAATAAATAAAACCTGCAAATAATTGTGCATACAGTAAAGCTTATCAATACGTGTTTTACACAACACTTGAGGAAACAAACACAACTATAAAATGTTTGTGCTTTTTTTACTTTGTTCAACCCTTCTGTAAACTTGAAGCACACAGATTTTAACATGTAAAACGTACTGTACATATCTGCTTCAGAACTTGAAATATAAAATGTAATAGCTGTTAAACATGTAATAACAGTGTTAAAAAAGTGTCTTTAATAAAAGGAACAAACTGAATGTCACAAAATAAATTCTGGAAATACAAGCCACAATACAAATACAATTTGAAACTCAAAAGTAATACAATTCCATAGAGCTAACAAAACAGAGTAGACTACAATATTTGTTAGTTGTGAACTGAAAACCGGGTAGACAAAATTCCTCATATTTGTAATTCAAAAATAAAACTAGTCATGTTAACGAACATGAGAACTTGACACATCACCAAGTCAGTCTGCCTTTGCCTGGTGAAGGAGCAAACATCTCTGAAACATTGCAACAGAAGCAAGATGTTATGCATAAGACTATGATATTGGAACATTTGTTTAACCTCTTCAATCCCGGCTGGGATGGAGTTATTATTTTGTGTGGATGCATTGTGTGGTTGTCCTTGTGGTCTTCAAAGTCCCATACTTTAGTAATTTTGGGTAGGGTCGTGTTGTCTTTTTATTCCCAAGTTCAGAGTAATTTTCATGGTAAGTGCATAAATAAATGATGGTGAATTTAATTACATTTTCATTTGAATTTCATTTGTATAGCCCATAATCAAATATCACAAATTTGCCTCTGAGGGCATTACAATCTGTACTCATACGATATCGTCTGTCCTGACATCGGAACACTAACAACTCCTCCCAAATAACGCTTTAACATGGAGAAAAAAAGAAGAAACCGTTCAGATCAGATTAGAAAACTTTATTAATCCCCAGAAACTCATTTGCCACCAAAAGCTCATACAGACAACAATAGACTCATACAGATAACAATCGACACAGTCCACAGTGCACAGCAGACAAGAAACACATTACAAAGAATAAATAACAACAGAAAATGCCATATGAAAGATGATTGACCACATCTAAAGGTGTTCATTAAATAATCTAACATTAATGCCCACAACCCACAACATTTGATTTTGTACGCAATGTTTGGAAATAGCTCTGACCTTTCTCTTTTTTATAACCTTGTAACAACAAACAGACTGCAGCGAAAACCATTGCTGACTGCCCTCCATTCAGGACGTACACCTTGAGTCATGAGATGGGCAGGAAACATCCCTGCAGATCCTTTACACCCTGGACACAACCTGTTTCAGCTTCTCCCCTCTTGGAGGCGCTATATAACACTGTATGCCAAAACACTGCAGACATACAACAGTTTCTTCCCACAGACTTTGACTCTGATGAACACTTGACACCAGTCATACACTGGCAGCAATCCTCTACAGCCGATGCTGCCATTATAGATTATAATCAGTTTTTGAATGTTCAATTCAGTTTATTTTGTATAGCCCAAAATCACAAATTACAAATTTTCCTCGGAGGGCTTTACAATCTGTACACATACGACATCCCTGTCCCAGGACCTCACATCGGATCAGGAAAAACTCCCTTTAAAACCAAAAAAAATACATATACACATACATACGGTATATACATATACACATATATATATATATATGTGTATATGTATACATATACACATACATACGGTATATACATATATATACTGTATATATATACATACATATATATATGTGTATATACACACATACATATATATACAATGCATCCGGAAAGTATTCACAGCGCTTCACTTTTTCCACATTGTTATGTTACAGCCTTATTCCAAAATGGATTAAATTCATTATTTTCCTCAACATTCTACACACAACAACCCATAATGACAAAGTGAAAACTGTTTTTTGCAAATTTATTAAAAATAAAGAACGAAAACATAACATGTACATAAGTATTCACAGCCTTTGCTCAATACTTTGTTGAAGCACCTTTGGCAGGAATTACAGCCTCAAGTCTTCTTGGGTATGATTCCACAAGCTCGGCACACCTATTTCTGGGCAGCTTCTCCCATTCTTCTTTGCAGAACCTCTCAAGTTCCATCAGGTTGGATGGGGAGCCTCGGTGCACAGCCATTTTCAGATCTCTCCAGAGATGTTCAATGGGGTTCAAGTCAGGGCTCTGGCTGGGCCACTCAAGGACATTCACAGAGTTGTCCCGAAGCCACTCCTTTGTTATCTTCGCTGTGTGCTTCGGTTCGTTGTCCTGTTGGAAGATGAACCGTCGCCCCAGTCTGAGGTCCAGAGCGCTCTGGAGCATGTTTTCATCCAGGATGTCTCTGTACATTGCTGCATTCATCTTTCCCTCAATCCTGACTAGTCTCCCAGTTCCTCCTGCTGAAGAACATCCCCACAGCATGATGCTGCCACCACCATGCTTCACTGTAGGGATGGTATTGGCCAGGTGATGAGCAGTGCCTGGTCTCCTCCAGACATGACGCTTGGCATTCAGGCCAAAGAGTTCAATCTTTGTTTCATCAGACCAGAGAATTTTGTTTCTCATGGTCTGAGAGTCCTTCAGGTGCCTTTTTGCAAACTCCAGGCGAGCTGTCATGTGCCTTTTACTGAGGAGTAGCCTCTGTCTGGCCACTCTACCAAACAGGTCTGATTTGTGGAGTGCTGCAGAGATGGTTGTCCTTCTGGAAGGTTCTCCTCTCTTCATAGAACACTGGAGCTCTGTCAGAGTGACCATCGGGTTCCTGGTCACCTCCCTGACTAAGGCCCTTCTCCCCGATCGCTCAGTCTGCCTGGGCGTCCAACTCTAGGAAGAGTCCTGGTGGTTCCAAACTTCTTCCATTTCCAGATGATGGAGGCCACTGTGCTCATTGGGACTTTCAATGCTGCAGAAATGTTTCTGTACCCTTCGCCAGATCTGTGCCTCAATACAATTCTGTCTCGGAGGTCTACAGATAATTCCTTGGACTTCATGGCTTGGTTTATGCTCTGATATGCACTGTCAACTGTGGTACCTTATATAGACAGCTGTGTGCCTTTCTAAATCATGTCCAATCAACTGAATTCAGCACAAGTGGACTCCAATCAAGTTGTAAAAACATCTCAAGGATGATCAGTGGAAACAGGATGCACATGAGCTAAATGTTGAGTGTCATGGCAAAGGCTGTGAATACTTATGTACATGTTATGTTTTCGTTCTTTATTTGTAATAGATTTGCAAACATTTGCAAAAAACAGTTTTCACTTTGTCATTATGGGTTGTTGTGTGTAGAATGTTGAGGAAAATAATGAATTTAATCCATTTTGGAATAAGGCTGTAACATAACAAAATGTGGAACAAGTGAAGCGCTGTGAATACTTTCCGGATGCACTGTATATGTATGTGTATATATACATATACACATACATACGGTATATACATATATATATATATATATATATATATATATATATATATATATATATATATATGTGTGTGTATATGTATATATACATACATACATATATATATATATATGACCTCCTGATGTTATTTAATCATGTGTAATTGCCGTCAAGGGTTATTTAAGGTGACTCAGCAAATTTGAATATAGTATATGTGTAAATCTACAACTTTCACTAGTTTTGTGCACATATGTCCTGTCTAGTCTTCACATTTATCTGTCCAGCTTTGTTGTCTTTGTCCCTATAGCTTCTATTTCTGTGTAAGAGATGCAAAAACACAATGAAATACATTGTATCTGCATGCATACTCCGCCAATAAAGCTTTGGATTCTGGTCACATAATCTTCTTTACATTGTATTGGCTAATTAATTAGCAGCAGGATGTACATTTGATGTATTAAGATTTGGTTGCTCGCCCAAATGGTCTCTGAGTAACTGAGATAATTGCAATAAGTATTGCAACTCCAGTCTCCCCTACATTTGAAATGAGTTGTGCATCACGCACGAACCCTGTCACCGTGGCCCTGATCAGTGTGATCAGTGTGTGCGGCGTTGCCCCTGGTGACGCGTCTGTATCCAGTATTGTCCCACCCATGCTTCTCATTCTCGGCCTGTGATTGGCTGTTAGGAGCTACCCTGTGCCGCTGACTGGCTAGGCTAGCTGTCTGTTAGTTAGCTGGATATATTTAGCTGATTGCCTTATCGGATCAGATTTAACCTGCAGTCCAACAATATAGAGTTAAGTACACATGGTTTCTGCTGGTTTCATGCAAACATTAGCTGGAAGACTAGTTCGTTAACTAGCAAAGCTTACTTTAACAGCAGCGTTGCTATTCCAGCAGATCCTGGATTTACTGTAAGTAACGAAAACAAACGATTTGAGAAATGTCTATAGACGAAGACAGGGCCAAGGACATTTTGAAGGGCTTCAAACTGTATCCTTTTTTTGCTGACGTTCTGCGAAGCTTAGACACGTAAGTTAGCACTGTCGGTTGTGCTTGATACGAGATAACGTCATCCAACATAAGCAAGATGCTAATGACGTGTTGCGATTGACTTGGATTGTACAGTAAGGTTAGCTGCTGTGGCTAACCTGTCCGGTTAACCTCCCATTGGATCACGTCAGATAACGTTTCACAGCCGGCGTCTGTCCTAATGTGATGTGTGTCGGTACGAACCAGCTACTTCCCATTTGAATGCCGACCTGCTAGCTGAAACGAGTGGCTTTAGCTGTGAATAATTAGCCTGGCTAGCTGCTCTGTGCGCTTGGTGTGATAGCTGCACGGTGCCCCAACGGAGGCAATGTTTACGTTGACGTAGCTGAGAGATGGCGACTGGTGTCTGTCCACCTTGTGCTTAGCCGACATGTCTTGTTTAAAGCTTGTTTGCTTTTCGATAGCAACGCGACTTTACATTTGGGAAGATGTGTAACGTTACGGAGGTGAAGCACGACTGCACCACAGAGCAGTCATTGTACAGTGTGGTACGGCTTACGGCTCATACCGGTGTGTGTGTGTGTGTGTACCGTGTGTGTACCGTGTGTTATCCTTTTCTCCAACGGTCACGTGTACGTCTTAGTTCCGATAATGAGTGCTTTGAGATCGTGAATGTTTGTGTTTGTGTCCCAGTGAGATCAACAATGCGCTCTCACCATTGCTGCCATTTGAAAATAGTCTTGTCTTGTTTTCAGAGTACTTTCAAAACGAGTAACACTACTTTGGAATTAAGTGAAATCAAGTCAGCCCATTGGCAGACCTGAACAAGGATTTATGTTAAGGATATTCTTCAACACACACACACACACACACACACACACACTTTTAAAATTTCAATTTGAGTCATTTGCCTTGATTAGATAGTATATTGAGGAGCCGCCAGCAGAAAACATAGAAAGAGAGTGCGACATATGACAAATGTCCTTGGCTGGAATCAGACCTAGGAGTTTATATAGTATGTGTCTAGAAGGCCTGTGAGCTTTCTGTGAGTTGGCTGATATTATTATTATTATTATTATTTCCTGCTGATTATTAATGCTTTGGTACCTATTTAACGTGTGTGGTCGTGTTTGGACTCATGCAAGAGGTTGCATTGGGTAATATCATCTACAAAATACATACATTATACATGCGGTTATGCATTGTTGAACATGATTCTCTTCTCATTTGATGTGTTGTATATTGGTAGATAAGTGTGTTCATGGTTAGATAAGATAATATTTAACATGGATGCTACTCTCCCAGTCTTAGTGAAGGGCGTTCTAAACACCAGCTGCCAGCTGTAAATCAATTGAAGACAACAAAATCAACATTGCAAAACACAACATACATTTTGAAGGAAAATAAGTGGGGGCTGAAGCTACTTTTTGGGTATGTCATGACTTACTTAGTTATTAAAATGTGTGTGTGTGTACATATACTATATATATATATATATATATATATATATATATATATATATATATATATATATATATATATATATATATATATATATATATTTATATATATTGTGAGAGAGTTACTCTGCCTTGCCTCTTTCTGCAAAATAATACAAAAGGCGTGCAAACTAAAAAATAACCAGCTGGATTTACTGCAAAGCTTTCTAAATTACATCTCAAACATTGCATCCTGTTATTGGTGTTTATTACTGTTTGAGTTTGCAACAGAAACCCTGCATGTCAGAAGATTAATGGCTTGGAGATCCCAGGTTCAACACTTTGGACAGCGGTTCAGTTTTGCCACACTGGAACTCAAATGATACTTTTAACTTCTGCGTGGCTGCCTGGGTCCACAGGGTCTGCATGACATTTTGTCCATGTCCAAATGTATGACAATTATGCTAAACATGAACACCTAAGGAGTAGAAACAGAACCGTGTCCGCATCCGCTTTGGACCTGAGCCGAACAGGAAAGCTGATGGATGATACAGATTGTAGGCTGATCGATTGATGGTATTAAACCTCCGTCGCACCTGAACATCATTATTTTACATAATGTACATTTTTCAGTCCACCTCAGATAGATAATCACGTAACTCTTAATATAATCCTGAAGCAAAATATTGTCTCAAGAGCTTGACGTCAGTTTATCAATAGTATTCTTTGAACTCTGCTCCTATGTGCCCACAATGATGGGACAACAGTTGGCAGTGTGTTTAGCTAACAGCTAAATGATACACACACTGCTGCCTACCTCTCCATAACTCAGCCACCACTACATGGTCAGGCAGCTTAGCGAGTTTCATTTAGTCTGAAATGACAACTTTGAGCACATTGCCTGCTTACATTGTGTCTTTTTTAGTTTCACAGTATATGTGCCAAATAACATCCGGCATTGCTGACTAATTTGCAATGTTTGCCCATTTTACAAATGCAAACTGTAGATATGTATCTATAATGTGTGGGTGGAGCCAATGTGGCACATTTATACTTTCCATATTACTTGCTGTACTGTGTCTTCATGTGACCAAGTAAGACCTAATTAGTACCAGTAATTCCTTCTAGAATAAGCAGCAGAGCACTGTGTTCTACCCTTACTGCAACAGAGAACCTGTGTTCCAGCCCCTGAACACATTATCAAACAGTTAGTTTAGGTATTTAAGTAGGCATAGTTATCCCAGTCTATACATGGGTGTGAGCTTGTGTATCTTTCTTGGTTAGGTCAGGCCTCTTGCTGTAGTGTAGTGTGGTAATGCCTAAATCCATGATTTAGTGGAACAGGGATTTACTACCTTCTGTCTATACGCCTTATTACAGCCCAACGGAGACTAAACGGCACATAATTTTCTAGACTAAAGGCAACATTGATACCATCATGTGCTATCCAAAAACCTTAGGAAGACCTGATGAGGAACTGAAATGAAACTTGAACAATGGCAAAATTGGAGAATTCCACAGTTTTGTCTCAACAAACATGAATAACAATATGAAACTACCCCTACAGACCGTAGTTGAGAAATGGTCAACTACGGTCTGCTATCTTTGCTAGCTGCTCACACAAGCAGGAGCTCCTGCCGTAATCAGTTATTGGTAGTCTCACATAATTAATGTTGCCTCTGCTGTTAGAGGAATGCAAATCCCAAACTCTTTAAAACAAGAAGTATCAACGATAAGATATTCTGCACTTCTCTTTTTTGCTCCCATAGACATTGTTCATTCATTGTTGCAACAGTGAACAGAATAGTACTTTTTCCGCTAAACTTCTTCAAAAGGCTAATTGCATCCCTTTAAACACAGTTTAACCTTTTGTCCCTCATTAGCATATAGCTTGTAAGATGATTGTTTGTCATTATTGTATTTTATTCAAAATGACAATAGAGAGAAGGAATTAAATTGCAATAGTTCAGCCATAGCATACTTCTCTGACTGCCATATCCAGTTTATTTGACGCAGATGGTGTGTCCTGGACCGACTCGCCTGGGTCCAAGTTACTTAGATAACTCATGCGCAAACCCTAAAACTTCTTGAAACAGGCATTTGATCTGGTTCTGAACAGCACTTGGGATAGTAATACTTAGTTAACACAGCCTGTAGAGGTGATGCTATTGGACATGCGGATACTGTGTGTGAGTTGTGAAACCCTGCCTGTCTGTATTGTGGCAGGGGTGCCTTCAAATGAATGAAGGGCAAGAATATATCTCACTGTCTCCATGTATTCATAGACTGAGTTTTGTGAAGGTGTGAATTGACTGAAGGGAAGACTGGTATCTGTGCAGTAGGAGTGTGTTGTAGAGGTTGGGGCTAGGAAACTGCATTTACTTTGAACTATTAAAACAAATGCAGACTAAATTATGAGAGCAGCTTTTCACTGGGGGCTCATTAGCTTGTGTGTGTGTGTTCTGATTTGTGCAGGGACCTTAGTGGTTTACACACACACACACAACTTGCAGCAGGCCCCAAGGAGGCAATGGTACAACCTCATATGATGTTGTTGGAGCTTAAATCAATTGCTGCACAAGAGTTTCTTTGGTTTAGTTTGCGAGGAAGTGATTTGAGAGGGAATAAAATGAAAAGGCACACATTTTCAGATATGAACAGGAAAAAGCCCACTTATTTAATTTCCATCCCTGTTCGACCACTTTCATTCTGGACATCCTGCTAAAATGATGCAAATATGATAAATACCCATGAGAAAAGCCTTTAAAGCAGTTAATAGTCACTAATCAAGTATTTTAGGGGTTTAATGAATCTCTGCTTTTAGTAGAATTCTGTCTTAACTGACAAAAGTAATAATTGGGATGTGATTTGAAATTGTAATAACATTAACTGATAAATAGAACTGCATGAAGATAGAAATGATCCCCTAACACACATGTATGTCTTGCTGAAAGAAAGGCAAATAAATCAAATCTGTAGCCTAATTATTGAACTATATGACACAGAGGTGAAGATGCTGGTCATCATCACAGTGGAACAAACCTTTCTTAAACATATGTTTGTTCTACTGAATGTTTTTAAAATGTCATCCTGACCAACTGGATTCATGACTCAAATTGTCATATGAGATTAGGGTGAATCCCTGAATGCTACAGCGAAATAGTGCCCTTTCAGATTGCTGTGTGCATTTGTAATGCAACTATGTTCTCATCACTCATGTAACAATATGCTAACATGGCAGGCCCTGGAGCTCCAGAACCTGTGTGTTTGAGGCAGTTAGGATGGAGAGCTTCACAGATGGCGACGAGTCACGTGTATGTGACACTAAGTGGTTTGAGTGTGACAGGATGCTGAGTGGAGAATCTTCGAGGACAGAAGGCTGTGGGATGATGGTTCTGATATCCAAAGATACAATGAGGTAGCATCAGTGTCTGCAACAGTGTATTGTGTCCTGTGTACCTACCTGCCTGTCTACCAACCAGACCGGGTCATCATTCAATCAAAGGATCGTTGGTTCCATTCCCAACTCCACTAGTCCATATCATTGTATCCTTGGGCAAGACACTTAACCCCAATGGGCAGGTGGCAGCTTGCATGGTAGCCATCAGTGTAAGACTGGCTGAATGACGTGTAGTGTTTTGAGTGGTTGAGAGACTTGAAAAGCTCTATACAAGTATATTCCATTTACCCACTGACTTTGCTCTAAAAGTTATGTATGTTTTCACAGTTAAAAAGGTACATTGATGGGTGGGTAAGGAGATGGATAGATTTAATACTTGTAGATTCATTGGGCCGCCCTCAGACTGTTGTTGAAATGATTGTGGAGACGCAGCATCAGAAGCTGTAAGATACAGTGCAATCACATACTGGGTCCTTCCAGGCTCTGTGATTGACAGCTGTATTGTGTTTATATTGAATGTAGAGGTCAGGAACAGCTGACCAACTGACAGATTGATGGGACAGCTATAGCCGGCATCATCCAGACAAAGACTTCTTCAGCTTCCTCTCACTTGCCTCCACACAGCTTCTTTTTATGCTTCCTCAGATTCATTTTGACCAATATGATTTAAGCCTGATATTATATGCTGGAATTTCACCCAAATGAAATACCAGTGCCTTGTTGGCAATGTTTAGGCTCAGTTTTGCTCTGCATGCCTCTATCCTTTTTTTTTAATTAGAGGAGATCACAACATCAGATTTATGAGAATACATTATTCCATTATTTTTCCTAGTTGGCTAATGTTACTGAAGGACAATGTAGAGCCTCAGGTATATATGTCGGTCCATATATCATAGAGCCAGTGTTTCCAGTGAAAGTGGACTGAGAAAAACTACAGTGTTTTCCTCTTTACTACTTTGATACAGGCTATATGTAGTACACCAGTATTATCCAGTCCACAAGTTAACTTCCACACACACACACACACACACACGCACACACACACATAAAAAAACCAACACATGCACACAGAGCAGAACTAGTTCCACTGATAATTAGCATTTAAAAGAGAGCATATGTTTGAACCACCTTAAATCCCAGAGACACCCACACTCCAAAGCCTTCCTAGCCCAAGAGCCGAGGCCAGAAAAGAGTCCCCTATGTCAGTTGTTACTGAGGCTAAATGCCCTCTCTCAGACACAATGGGACCAGTCTCACAACAACATTGCATCTCCAAATACCAATCAGAGTAAACCAAATATAAAGAAACCTGTTTGGAATATTGGATGGAAGAAACTAAAAGCTAAAGTAGTTTAGAATGTTATCTGGCAGACCATTTACTTTGATAAATTCAACTGTTCAGATTTCCAAGAGCTCCATGACTTCTCAACATAAAAAACAATACTCTAAGTAGAAGGAAACACGGCATATATTTCTGCACAGCATTCCAATCCGGAGAAACAAGACTGGAGTAATGTGATGCCGTCGAATTCATACAGTAGGAGCTAAGTCTATCCTACAATATCCAGCAGTCTAAGCCTTTAGCAGCATATCTAGGGGCTAAACCAAGGCAAAGCTGATTCAGCCCTAACTATAAGCACTATCAAAGAGGAAAGGTCGTAAGCCTAGTCTTAAATGTGGTGAGTGTGTCTGCCCCCTGGACTGAAAGTGAATGCTTTCATAGAAGAAGAGCTTTAATGCTCTGCATTCAGTGAGCACAGCTCTCTAGTGGGGTAATATGGTACTATAAGCTCCTTAAGAGATTATGGCGCATCACCAATTAGGGCTTTGAAGGTGAGGAGAAGGAATTCAAATGTGATTCTTGATTTTACAGGGAGCCAGTGCAGAGCAGCTAATATAGGAATAATATGATCTCTTTTCTGTTAGTACACGAGCTGCAGCATTATGATCAACTGGAGAGATTTTAGAGACTTATTAGAGCAGCCAGATAATAAGGAATTGTATTAGTCCAGTCTAATTGTTCTGCATCCCTTTGAGACAGGATGGGCTTGATTTTAAAAAAAAAAAAAAAAAAAAAAAAAAAAAAAAAAAGTTACATAGGTGAAAAAGGGCAGTCCTTGAAAATGTGAGTTAAGGGACAAATCTTGATCAAAGATAACTCCGAGATTCTTTACGGTGGTGCTGGATGCCAGGACAATACCATCTAGAGAACCTATATAATTAGATGATTGATTTTGTATAGGTGTTCTGGGACTAGTCGAAAACATCCAGGTTTTAATGTCTTTAAGACATGCTCGAAGTTTAGCGAACTGGCTGTTTTCGTCTGGCTTGATTAATAGATATACAGTAATTGTATCATATGCATAACAATGAAAGTTTATGGAATGTTTTCTGGTCATATTTTTCAAAGGGAAGCATATGGTGAATAAAATTGGTCCAAGCACAGAACCTTGTGGAACTCCATGACTAATGTTGGTGTTCATCAAGGTTTAATCATCCATCCATCCATCCATTATCACTCGCTTATCCGGGGTCGGGTCGCGGTGGCAGCAGGTTCAGCAGGCCAACCCAGGCTTCCCTCTCACCCGCAGCACTTTCCAGCTCATTCTGGGGGATCCCGAGGCGTTCCAAGGCCAGCCGGGAGATATAATCCCTCCAGCGTGTCCTCGGTCTTCCCCGGGGCCTCCTACCAGTTGGACGTGCCCGGAAAACCTCTAATGGGAGGCGTCCAGGAGGCATCCTGACTAGATGCCCGAACCACCTCAGCTGACTCCTTTCGACACGAAGGAGCAGCGACTCGACTCCAAGCTCCCCCCTGATGTCCGAGCTCCTTACCCTATCTCTAAGGCTGAGCCCGGCCACCCTACGGAAGAAGCTCATTTCGGCCGCTTGTATCCGAGATCTCGTTCTTTCGGTCACGACCCAGAGTTCGTGACCATAGGTGAGGGTTGGAACGTAGACCGACCAGTAAATGGAGAGCTTTGCCTTCCGGCTCAGCTCCCTCTTCACTAAGACGGACCGGTACAGCGCCTGTTTTACTGCTGCAGCCGCACCGATCCGCCTATCGATCTCCCGCTCCACCTTACCCTCACTCGTGAACAAGACCCCGAGATACTTGAACTCCTTCGCTTGGGGTAGGCAGTTTGCCCCCACCTGGAGGGAGCAATCCGCCGGTTTCCGGCAGAGCACCATGGCCTCAGATTTGGAGGTGCTAACTCTCATCCCTGCCGCTTCGCACTCTGCTGCAAAACGCCCCAGTGAATGCTGGAGGTCACGGTCCGAGGAGGCAAACAGGACCACATCATCCGCAAACAGCAGAGAGGCGATCCCGAGACTCCCGAACCGGATCCTCTCCGCCCCCTGGCTGCGCCTAGATATCCTGTCCATGAAGGTCACGAACAGGACCGGTGATAAAGGGCAGCCCTGGCGGAGGCCAACACCCACCGGGAACGTGTCTGACTTACTACCGAGGAGACGAACACAGCTCCTACTGCAGGCGTACAGAGACCGGATGGCCCGTGCCAACGGGTCCGGCACCCCATACTCCCGCAGCACCCCCCACAAAAACCCCAGAGGGACCCGGTCGAAAGCCTTCTCCAGGTCTACAAAGCACATGTAAACTGGTTGGGCAAACTCCCAGGACCCCTCCAGTAATCTTGCGAGGGTAAAGAGCTGGTCCACTGTTCCACGACCGGGACGGAATCCGCACTGTTCGTCCTGAATCTGAGGTTCGACAAGCGGTCGGAGCCTCCTCTCCAGCACCCTGGCATAAGCTTTTCCCGGGAGGCTGAGCAGTGTGATACCACGATAGTTCGAGCACACTCTCCGGTCCCCCTTCTTGAAGATGGGAACCACCACCCCGGTCTGCCAGTCCATGGGCACTGTTCCCGACCCCCATGCGACACTGAAAAGGCGTGTCAACCAAGACAGCCCAACAATGTCCAGCGCTTTCAGCATCTCAGGGCGGATCTCATCCACCCCTGGCGCCTTGCCACCAAGGAGCTTTTTGACTACCTTAGCGACCTCTGCCAGGGATATGGGTGAATCCACCCCAAAGTCTTCCGGCGCTGCCCCCTCTCCGGGGAACATGTTGGCCGGGTTTAGGAGTTCCTCAAAGTGCTCTTTCCACCGCCCGACGATGTCCCCAGTCCGGGTCAGCAGTTTCCCCCCCCCCTGCTGAAAACAGCCTGGGGTAGACCCTGCTTTCCCTTCCTGAGCCGTCGGATGGTTTGCCAGAACTTCCTTGAGGCCAACCGAAAGTCCTTCTACATGGCCTCCCCGAACTCCTCCCATGCCCGAGTTTTAGCCTCCGCGACCATCGTCGCTGCAGCCCTTTTGGCCCGCCGGTACCCGTCAGCTGCTTCAGGAGAACCCTGGGCCAGCCAGGCCCGGAAGGCCTCCTTCTTCAGTTTGACGGCTACCCTCACCCCCGGTGTCCACCACCGGGTTCTAGGGTTGCCGCCACGACAGGCACCGATGACCTTCCGGCCACAGCCCCGAGCAGCCGCGTCCACAATAGAGGCTTTGAACAAGGTCCACTCGGATTCCATGTCCCCAGCCTCCCTCGGGATTTGTGAGAAGTTCTTCCGGAGGTGGGAGTTGAAGACCTCCCGGACAGGATCCTCTGCCAGACGTTCCCAGTTCACCCTCACTACACGTTTGGGCTTGCCAGGTCTCTCTAGCCGAGTCCCCCGCCATCTGATCCAACTCACCACCAGGTGGTGATCAGTTGACAGCTCTGCTCCTCTCTTCACCCGAGTGTCCAAGACATACGGCCGCAGATCAGATGATACGATTACAAAGTCGATCACTGATCTCCGGCCTAAGGTGTTCTGGTACCAGGTACACTTATGAGCCACCTTATGTTCGAACATGGTGTTCGTTATGGACAAACTGTGGCTAGCACAGAAGTCCAACAACAAAACACCATTTGGGTTCAGATCGGGTAAGCCGTTCCTCCCAATCACGCCCCGCCAGGTTTCTCTGTCATTGCCCACGTGAGCGTTGAAGTCTCCCAGGAGAACTATGGAGTCGGCAGGCGGCGCCCTTTCCAGGACCCCTCCCACCGACTCCAAGAAGGCCGGATACTCCGAAATGCTGTTCGGTGCATAAGCACAAACAACAGTCAGAGCCTTACTCCCCGCAACCCGTAGGCGCAGGGAGGCGACCCTCTCGTTCCCCGGGGAAAACTCCAACACAGCGGCGCTCAGCCGGGGGCTCGTGAGTATCCCCACTCCCGCCCGGCGCCTCTCACCCTGGGCAACTCCAGAAAAGGACAAAGTCCAACCCTTCTCCAGGAGCTTGGTTCCAGAGCCCATGCTGTGCGTGGAGGTGAGCCCAACTATATCTAGCTGGTACCGCTCCACCTCCTGCACCAGCTCCGGCTCTTTCCCCGCTAGTGAGGTGACGTTCCACGTCCCTAGAGCTAGTCTATGCTGCCGGCGATCGGCCTGCCCAGGTCTCCCGCCTGGCCCGCCGCCCGGTCTACATAGCACCCGACCCCGATAATTCTCCCTGCGGGTGGTGGGTCCACAGGGTGACTGCTGCTCCATGTTGTTCTTTCGGGCTGAGCCCGACCGGGCCCCATGGGTGAAAGCCCGGCCACCAGACGCTCGCCGACGAGCTCCCCTCCTGGGTCTGGCTCCGGGAGGGTGCCCCGGTTTCCCTTGTCCGGGCAAGGTGGCTACAATCCGTGGGCTGCTTATCATCAGGGTTTGTTGAACCGCTCTTAGTCTGGGCTCTCCCCCGAGACCTGTTTGCCTTGGGAGACCCTACCAGGGGCTGACGCCCCGGACAACATAGCTCCCAGGATCACTGAGCCACTCAAACTCCTCCACCACGTTAAGGTGGCGATTCATAGGAGGTTTAATCATTTGCATACAAATTGAGATTGTTCTGATGAATAGGACTTAAACCAGCTTAGTGCAGTTCCTTTAATGCCAATCGAATGTTCTAGTCTCTGTAACAGGATGTAATGGTCAAGCAGCACTAAGGTCTAACAAGACAAGAACAGAGACAAGTCTTTTGTCTATCTAATTAGGTCATTATTCATGTACTCCTGACTCCTGTTCTCAAATAAACTATTGTTATATAGAAAGTTACACAATGGATTTGTTGCTCTGCCTAAGGTTTCTTCCCTTTTTCTACTTGTTTGGTTTTTTTTTGGGGGGGGGGGATGTCGTATGTGTACAGATTGCAAAGTCGTCTGAGGCAAAGTTGCAATTTGTGATTGAATTTGCGACTGCTTTCTCAAGGTAACTAGAGAGGAAGGGGAGGTTAGAGATGGGTCGATAGGATCAAGAGTGAGGTTTAATTACAGGTACTTTAACTGTGTTACATGGCCTGTTAGTAAAGACAGATTCATAATATCTAGTAGAGGGTTGCTAACTAAGGGTAACACTTCTTGAAGCAATCTAGTCGTGATGGGGAAAGAGACAGGTGGAAGGTTTAGAAGTAGAAATCGTTGATGTCAATTGGTTAAGGTCAATGGTAGAAAAGCAGTCTAAATATATACCAGGGTTTACAGTAAGGTTACTGTGTTTGAGGATAGATCGGTACTGGTAGAGGGGCAGGAGATTATTAATCTTTTCTCTCATACTTAGAATCTTATTTCTAGAATTTCATGAAGTCCCTTCTACTGAGATATATGGGAACAGAGGTGTGAATCTCCGTCAGCCTGGCTCCAGTGCTGAAGAGAAACCTTGGGTTGTTCTTATTTTTTATATTGATGCAGTAGGCTGCTCTGGCATTACGGAGGGACTTTTTTTTATATCTTTGAAGATTATCTTACCAAACTAACTAAGATCTTTCCAAATTGGTGGAATGACACATCCTTTTTGGACAATGGTCAGATAAAAGAGGGTTCTGTGAAAAGGCTATTACATGTTCTATTTTAATGCCATATGCCAGAACAAGGTCGAGGGTGTGATTTAAACAGTAAGTTGGTTTCTGTACACTGACAGAAACCAATCTTATAATGAAATAAACACAGTACTAAGGTCTTTTGCGCTTTAGACTCTACAGGGAGATTTGTAAGCGAGGAGCGTCTGCACTGAGCTGCAGCAACATAAATGTTGACGCTGATGGATCTGAGAAGACTGGGTAGAGATGGGGAGGTGGAGGGGCAACATGAACATACTGAAGGGAGAGATTCAATCATATTTAAAAAGTGAAGCACATGATGATAGGCTGACCATGCCATTGTTTCGTTGTGCTTTGGATGGAAGAGACCAGCTGATCAGAACCGCTGATATCAGGATTGACGTACCAGAAAAATGACAGCAAGGAAATTATGAGTTTGCATGCATGAAAGGAGTGAATGGCTGTTGTATGAGAAATAAACTATAAGCATGTAAAGTATAGTCTTCCTGACACACATAGTGGGATGTGATCTATTGAAATGTAATTGAAGATATAACTACCGAGTGGATTATTTGGTTCCTACATAGGACACAGAGCTTTGCAGAGCTGCATGACAGTGTAAAGCAAAAGATTCTATGGAGAGAGACATGCAGCACTTAACTGCACAATATGTGAGCATGCAAATAAAGCCATTGAATTGAAGAAACTTGAAGAGAGAGACAAACATATGGACAGCTGTCGGCAGGTCCACGTTATCCATCAATGTATGAAGTGTTTTTTCACTGTGCCGCCTTTTTATAAGACAGATGACAATCTGGTCATAGGTCACATGACTTGCCCGCAGCCAGGTCTCACTCCCTCAAGCTCTCCTTGCAGTTCTCATTTATTTGATGTTTAAGTCTACTAACTTAAAATGTCAATTGATGGATGTCTGCAGGTAATAAATGTTCAAAAACTGTTGCGTTCAGTTTATTTTGTCTATTCTTTAGATTGGTTGTTGCCACTTAATCTTTTCCTGACAGAAACTGGATGAACCTTCGAGATGCAGAGACGGGCAAAGTGCTGTGGCAGGGAACTGAGGACCTCTCTGTTCCAGGAGTAGAGCATGAAGGTACATTAGACAGACATGTATTGTAGCACAATGTGTTAATGTAGGCGGTTTTTTGTTGGCCAGTTGTCTTGGTCGGTATGGTTTTCAATCCATCAGACCGGTAGATGAGACGCTTAACCTAATCTCAATAAACATATTCTGCATTCATATGCATGAGTCTGGAGGCAATGGAACACGATTATGGCATTGGAAGCCTTCTTTCTTTGTAGTCCAATCACGTTGGAGCAGGCTTTGGTTAAATACAGGTAAACCGTCAGTGTGGAGAGCAAAAGAGATGGAAAGCATTCACCAGAATGCAATTTGGGAACCCAGCGGCTATGGTCTGACCATCATTTAGCATTTTATTGGTTTAAAATTAGCTTGTAAACTGACTCCATGTGAAATAAATACAGAAAAGGAAGTCTTGGCACAGATATTTGCTGGCTACACCGGAGCCCCTGATGTACAGCCACATGCCCCTCAAGGACTCAGAGATTGAGTTTTCCCCAATTATGTATAATCATTATAAAGTGTTATTAACAAAACCTTTTTGTTTGAATTTAAACCAGATTGGTATGATCTACTTTCTGGTTTATGTTTAATGTTTTTACCGTAGTTATAAAGAAACTAGAATTAAAAATGTCTTCTGGCCCATACAGAAATGGTATGTTGGGAAATGCAACGGGGCATATGCTCTTAAGGCTATGCAGAAGGACTGGTGTAAAAATAAGAATGAGATTTGACTTGGAGTCACTAGAGTGCAAATATGCAGAGGACAATGTGCCACATAATAATCTGAGGTCATGTTCACAGTTTTACAATGCAATTTGACTTTTTAGTAGGGTTAGGGTTAGGGGTTGGTTTGGTTGACTAAACATTAGACCGACGTACACTGCCGCTTAAAAGTTTGGAGCCACCTGTTATATTAAAGTTTCTTATTATTAGGACTATTTAAAAAAAGACAAATCAGACAACAAATGTATTATTTATATTGGAAATAGTTTTAAGCAACAAAAGAAGAAGAATCAAATGATTAAAACTGAAAATAAGTAAGTCTTATTTCGGGCCCTCTGCAGTCTACTTTTGAGAGCCTGTTTATTCCAGCTGGTTCCGCCTGAGTGGCAGTGTACATTAAACATTATTGTGGTAAAGGAGAATATCAATTTTCAGTACCATTCTGCAAATGATTTGACAAAGAATAAATTATAGGAAGTTATGTGAACAAAATCTTATATCTCAGGCTTGTTAACAAAAAAAATCATGAACCACTACACAACTGTCCCCAATTGGCTGTAAGAACACATTACAAGTGTAATTCTGTTTAAACATACAATAACACAAGTTGTTGGTTTCATTTTAAATTGTGCAAATTTGTATGGATTTTTAGCATTTGGTCTGTAGGGATAGCATTGATATTATACAGTCCCTGGCCTCTTTCAGCTCGTAGCAGTCAACCAGTGCCACACACTTTCTAATGTAAGTCTGCAAAAGGTCACCTACAAACAGTGTTTAATTTTCAAATGTCTGGTTGCCATGGGTCACATTTATCAAATCAACATGTTTCAGTTCTTGAATCCATAGCTCATTTAATCAGAATCAGCTTTATTTGACCAAGTATGCGTGTACATACAAGGAATGACAGGTTTTTATTTTGTTCTGATTGTCTCTGCAGCTCGTGTTCCGAAGAAGATCCTGAAGTGTAAAGCAGTGTCCAGAGAATTAAACTTTTCTTCCTCAGAGAAACTGGAAAAGTTCAGACTGGAGCAGAAAGTTTTCTTCAAAGGACAGTGTCTAGAAGGTAATCTGACTTGTTTAAAGGTACAGGAACCAAAAGGTCAGTCAACCTTTTAAGCCTGAGCGGCCCCTTTTTAAAAGGGACCTCAGGGCGTTTTGACCATTTATGGCCCTATGAATCCCAATTGTTTCACACTATTCCACCGATCATGTCCGTCTCGATGTGCCGTCCTATGATTGACTTATGTCCTGTTTAGGGTGTACCCCGCCTCTCGCCCCCGGCAACCTTCTAAAGGATGAGCGGTTATAGCTAATGGATTGAAATGCATTCTGTCCACTTCCTGCCAAATGATCTGCAATACACTGAAAGAACTGCCGGGATGGTAAAAGTCCTCACTCAGCACTGAAACGCACTGAGTCACCTTGCCTTGTTATTTAGCAAGGCAGACACTTATTAAAAAATGATGTGTAAACTCTTAACATTTAAGACGTGTGGTTTAACAAAAGCTCCAATTAGTATATCCGGCTTGAACATTTTCTAATATGTATGAAAAGGACTCAAAACCAATCAAACCAATCAAAGAAAGAATTAGAACATTGATAACCTGCCTTTGTCGCGCTGTACTACATTCCAGACAAAGATTAGTGATGAAACGAAACGTCAGCCATTCAACAGAAACACAAATTACAATTAGTAATCCCAAGGATGCTAGATAAGTTCACATTATCAATATATATGAGTATTTTTCAGCCAGTTTTGTTGAAGGCCAATTCTTTGAACTGCCTCCTTCTACCACTCTGATAAAAGTCTAATTCTTTACAAACTGTAAAATATTTTTAGTGAAAGTGGCATGCTAAGAACTGGGCTGTGTTCCAAAAGTTAAACAAATGTCCTGGTACTTTTCCTTTTCCTAAATAGAAAACATTTTGGAGGAAAATGTACAAGGACTTTGGAAAAGACAACCGTGGTGCTCGGAGAATCTGACTTCACTTGATGCATATTAATGCAACAGCAGATATTGATGATTAGATCGGCAGTTCGATCCCAGACTCCACCAGTCCACATGTCAAAGTGTCCTTGGGCCAGATAGCTTCTATTGCTCCTGAAGGCTGGGCCATCGGTGTGTGCGATTGAGCATTTAGCTTGGATCCTAATGGGCATGTTGGCACCTTGCATGGTGTGTGTGTGAATGGGTGAATTCAATTCAGTTTAATTGTATAGCCCAAAATTACAAATTAGCTTGAGAGGGCTCTACAATCTGTACATGTATATGAGAAGAAAAAAAAGTGGAAGAAACCTTAGGTAGCGCAACAGAGGAGAGATGGACAGAAGTACAATAGATGTCATGTGTACAGATTGAACATAACAGAATAACATATTATTAATATAAGGAAAATAGTAGGCTTGATGAAGACGTTACGTTTACCAAAGCAGTATCAGTAATAGCAATGTAACTAATAATAACAATCATGTAGCAGTGGGTGTCAGGCAGGACCAGGGTCCAGATATAACCACGATTCATGGAAGCGTGAAAGCAATCTGGGGAAGAAGCAAAGTTATTCATGTGCATTAATTGGACATGAATTGATGCAGAAGGAGATGGAGAAGAGAGAGTGAACCTACTTGTTGAGACTCAGCTCTCTAGTGGGGTAATATGGCTCCTTAAGATATGATGGTGCCTCAACAATAGGGCTTTGTAGGTGAATGTTGAAATGTAGTGTTCAAGTTGTTGGAAGACTAGAAAGGCGCTTTAGTCCATTTACCACTCTGCCTCCTATTTTTCCTTGACCTCATGATGTTTGCCATCAAGGCAAAGGGGTTAGGAACATTTGGGCTATTCAACTGCAGCTTGGGACCGGCTACAGAGTCTGAAGACATCTGGTGGAAGGTTGGAGGATGGCAGGTCCGGGCAGTGAGAGGCCACTACATGGCCTGAAGTGAGCAGGGGCTTGAGACGGGGACAGAGTGCCAGGCCAGGCAAAACCACCAACCCACAAGTCCCCATGACACGCACACACTCGCAGAACAAATCTTTTTCACGGCCAACCACAGTCAGTAGCAGCTGCTCTGAGGTGGGGCAATACAAATTGATTGAAAAGCTGAACTGATGAGAGATCCATTAATAGGTCTTGCATCAGGCTCTGACAGCATTTATACTGCAAAGTGCTGCTTCTTCCAGACCTTCTTACCATTTAAAATGTGCATTTCATAATGGCCAGAATGTTTCATTTCATAAGTATCATTTATATTTTCAAAAGTGAAGCTAATGTTATCAAATGAAACTCCAACCTGAGTAAGCCATTGCTACCATGCCACACTAGCTTGTCGGGAAAGGGGCTAATTAACGCTCCAAACTAGGCTCAAGATTTGTGAATGGAAATGGTTTCTATGGGTACGAGTCTCCACCAACAGACACGACCACTTTATGATATTCTCATTTCTGCATACTGGGGTCCCTCAACAGTCTTGAATTGCATACATTGGGTATAACTGGCATGCTGAGACTCGGATCCAATGAACCAAATTACATTACATTACATTACATGTCATTTAGCTGACGCTTTTATCCAAAGCGACTTACAATAAGTGCATTAAACCGTGAGTCCAAACTCAGAACAACAAGAATCAAGCAAGTACAATTTCTTCAATAAAGTTAAACTACAAAGTACTATCCGTAAGTGCCATTTAAGTGCTACTAAAGTGCTATCGGTAAGGGACATTTAAGTGCTACCTATTCAAGGTATAGTCGAAAGAGATGTGTTTTTAGTTTGCGCCGGAAGATGTAGAGACTTTCTGCTGTCCTGATGTCAATGGGAAGCTCGTTCCACCAATGAGGAGCCAGCACAGCAAACAGTTGTGATTTAGCTCGAAGTGAAGGAGCTACAAGCCGATTGGCAGAAGCCGAGCGAAGTGAACGGGCTGGGGTGTACGGTTTGACCATGTCCTGGATGTGAGGTTAGACCATGTCCTGGATGTGAGGTTAGACCATGTCCTGGGTGTACGGTTTGACCATGTCCTGGATGTGAGGTTAGACCATGTCCTGGATGTGAGGTTAGACCATGTCCTGGATGTGAGGTTAGACCACGTCCTGGATGTGAGGTTAGACCATGTCCTGGATGTGAGGTTAGACCATGTCCTGGATGTGAGGTTAGACCATGTCCTGGATGTAGACCGGACCCGATCTGTTCGCAGCACGGTACGCAAGTACCAATGTTTTGAAGCGGATGCGGGCGGCCACCGGTAACCAGTGAAGGTCGCGGAGGAGAGGAGTAGTGTGGGTAAATTTCGGGAGGTTGAAGACCAGTCGAGCTGCTGCATTCTGGATGAGCTGTAGAGGTCGAATGGCATTAGCAGGTAGACCTGCCAGGAGGGAGTTACAGTAGTCTAGCCTTGAGATGACCAGAGCCTGGACCAGAACCTGTGCCACCTTCTGAGTGAGAAGAGGTCGTATTCTCCTGATGTTGTACAGCATGTACCTACAGGAGCGTGTTATTGTGGTAATGTTGGCAGTCAGGGAGAGTTGACTGTCGAGCGTCACTCCAAATGATCTAGTAGCACTTAGTGAGACTATTTGTCCTAGACTTGACTTCAGTGTGTAAATATGCAATTCTTAGAGAAATCTCCTAATGTCAAATGTGTATGACTTGTATATTGTGTCCCTCAAGGTCTGTGTGTCTTAATGTGGTATTGGAGGGATTTCTGATCATTGTTATCAATTTTCACACGTTAAAATTTCTTTTAATTTAGCACCAAATCTATGTAACATGGTTTAAACTCAAAATATTTCTGGGACAACTGATGACATAATATAGCATGGGAATGCCCTTCATATACTTCCATCATCTGTGTTATTTTAATTCTTTTCTTTTCCACAAATTAATCATCAGGTTCCCAGCTTTCACATGATCTACAACACTTCTATGTGGCACTTACTGTTGACCTGCTATCTCGCCTGAAGACCCCCTGTCGCCCCTAAAAGTCCAAAAAAGGTCTATAGGGTTATTTTACAGTTAGACAGAAAAAGGGTTAGAAGTGTATTCCCATTTGTAAATAATAACAAACCATGAATAAAATCTGCTAATTTATTAACTCAAGTCCCTGCATTTTGACAACATTTCAATTCAGTTTATTTTGTATAGCCCAATATCACAAATTACAAATTTGCCTCAGAGGACTTTACAATCTGTACACATACGACATCCCTGACCTTTGACCTCACATCGGATCAGGAAAAACACTACCTGCTAATATTGTTTTAATAAATGAAGGCATTCTGTCAACCGAAAAGGCGTGGGAACTTTTACGTAGTTATGTAAGTTTAAATTAATATTCACTTTTTTCATGTATATGTTTTACAGATCCATATATAGCAAAACGGTGGTATTATTGCTGGTATGATGTCAATGAACTTACAAAAGGTCCTTTTCACTGTCTATTGTTGCTGTGAACCCAAGGCACAGAGGAACAAATAGGTGAGACCTTGAATCTCTCAAAGCCACAGCCACACCTAAGCAGTGTTTCTCACGTGGTTAACATGGGTGTCGAAATAAAAAGCAGGCAGTGTGGTTATGCTTTGTGGTTATGCAAAATAGGACTACAAACTGCATTTAATAGCTGGACCCTAATGACAATAAATTAACCTTGTGTGTCGCTTATTTTTCTATGCAAAAAATAGACAGTAACAAGTGTTTGAGTGCTGGCAGTGGCAGAACAGCCTCCCTGCTCATATGGGCTGTTTCTGCTCCAACCCGTTAACATGGGCACTCATAGACGGTATAAACTGTGTGTGAGAGACATAATTCAATGTGTGTGTGTGTGTGTGTGTGTGCGCGCGCTAAAACCAAAATGTGTGTGTATTTATCATGGTAAAGACAGTATTAATAAATCCATGTCGTGGCCAAACACCTGTGACTGGGATGAAACCGGTATACTACCCACCCCTTGGCGGGGGAGTTTCTACGGGACGGTGTCTGCTGAGAAATGGCTTGTTGGGTTTTTACATCTTTGCCACTAAATTCAGTCGCATGTTCCATGTTCCATGTTCCATGTTCCATGTTCCATGCAGAGTGTGAAAACACTAAAATGTGTTATAAGATACAGCAGTTACTTTACTTAATGTTAATGAACTTACTGTTAATGTGTTAAGAATCTACTCTGATCACTTTAACAGACATCCATACATAACCTTTCCAGTGTGCCCCCCCCATGGCTGATTCTTTACTGCTGCAGCCTGGGTTTGATCCGGCCTAGAGTCCTTTACTACATGTCACCCACTACCCTGCCTCTCCTGTTTGTCTATCACTATCAAATAAGGCAGAAATGGCCAAATAAATCATTAAAAAAACAAAACAACAAACAGCTCTTAGCTGCTGTCACTTATTTGTTAATGTGTGTTTGCAGTGTTTTCCCTGGGGCCCTGCTGTACAAAGGTGAGGTTACAGAGAGCCCCAGGGGACAATACACACCAACATAACATGTTTATGTTGCTAGTTTCTCATTATGACAATGTATTTCGGTACACTTGACTACTTTATTAGGATTCTTAGTAAGGATATATTGTATGTTGTCAGGGCAACACTGAACTCTTTGTCTGTCCTTGTCTCCGTCCAGAATGGTTCTTTGAGTTTGGTTTTGTTATCCCCAACTCCACCAACACATGGCAGTCTCTGATAGAAGCAGCTCCAGAGTCCCAGATGATGCCAGCTAATGTTTTAACGTGAGTCTCCAATCGGCTCATCCTCATTGCTCTGTTTTGTCATATTAACTGTGTACAGCTATGAGACATCTAACCAACCCAAATGTATAACAAGAAACTGTGTGCAAGTGACTTAGAGATTATTTTCTATAACTGAACACGTTAGAAACAACCTGTTTCATGCACCAGTCTCTGGCAATGCAATTGGATTTCTAATGACCTGAAGATTTGAAGGATTGGGCGAATTTGTACAATCTTACAAATTAGCAGGGAACGTTAGAAGGATACTTTTTACAATGTGGGTTTTATTTTCAGAGTTTTTTAATCAGTTCTGATAACATTATATACATCAAGTTAAGTATAATGGGTCAGAAACATAAACCATTAGTTTGAAAAGAGAAAACAAAGGCTATGACCCACTTCCTGCTTTAACTTTGACCATCTGTTGTTGCTGTAGCGTGTGCTATGTTCCCACTAAAAGCAACAAAACAGACTTTGTAATCTTATTACTTGAAACTTTGGCAATATTGTGCTTGGTCATGCCAATAAAGCATATTGAATTGAAATGAATAAGCTTAAAGTTTTCCCAAAGACTGGGTCGCAGGAGGTTTTATTCAGGTTGCCAAACATATTTTCAGAAGTTCTTCCAGTCTTACATGTGCAGTATACCTCTGAGCCTAATGAGGGAGCCTGAATGTTCACTAATTGCAGTCTCCTTCTAACATTGAATAGAATAGGAAAGGCTAGCATACATTCTGTCTGTGTTACTAATGAGAGGAAAAAAACAAAAGCATATCGAGGCCACCTAGATGTATTTTATTAAACTGAAAATGAAAAGAATGAGATTGCCTGTTAACTCTGCTTAAATGCATTTTCTTGTTCTCCGTAAGCTTCATTTCTGCACTAATTCGCTCATCTCATGATTTATAGATAAGCCCTTTTGTGAAAAAGTTTAGTAACAGTGGTCATCTGGACAATCAACCTGACTACGTTTCGTCTGTGAGATTAGACTTCTTAATTGACTTTGTGTGTGTAGTGTTTTCAACACGTTGTAATCAGCTGAAATGTTCCTTTTAACTTTGTTTGTGTTACTTGCAGTCACATTTATGGATTCATGCTTATGTTATATACATGACACAGTAGTAATCGTCAGTGCCTTAGTTAATGTTGACCTGTGTCTTTGTTTTCCAGTGGCAATGTGATCATAGAGACCAAGTTCTACGATGATGACCTCCATGTCAGCACCTCCAGGGTACGACTTTTTTACGTCTGACCTCTCAACCCCTGGCTCTACCCTCCAAAATGCTGGTGTCCTGCCAAGGACTATAAATTACCAATGTTAGCTATGATTTTCAGCATTAAACGGCTCATTGCTGATTGGGATCAGCACATTTGGATGAAACCCAGCTGTGGTCCCACAATCAGTGAAGTGAGCTTTGTGTTTGGTTGTTCTCTTGTTTTGTGTCAACCTGAAAACTTCCTCTAGACCTTGGGAGAAGAGGTGAGAAGATGAGAGCACTGTGCTGTGTCCTCTGTTCACGAGATCATCTCTCTCTGCTTATGCCCCTCCAGACTTTTCCACTGTAAATACAATAACACTGATCACCAGTCATCCAGGAGCCACTCTGGTTTGGACTTTTTTTTTTTTTTTAATTCTGCTCTCTCACTCAAAGGTTGCATTTACTCAGGAACATCAGACGTGTAACTTTCCTGGCGTGATCTTCTCCTTTCTGTTTGGAAACACTGCTCTCAATGTGTTGTCAGTGTCGAGGGAGGAAGTTTAGTGCCTCTTCTGAGATGCGTTCAAGAGTTCCCCATCATAAAACACAGGATAACATTCCCTCTAGCTGTGTCCCACTCCAGAGGCTACTGCCTGTCAAGTCCACATTACACAACAAAGTATATTGGCTGTCCTTTTCCAAAGTCACATTGAAATGTGGCCTATTTTTGTATACATTTGAAGAACAAAACAGATACATTGTTTGTTGTCCTTAATATCCCAAAAATCGCACTGGTTACTTTTTGTCCAATTTGAATATTGTTGGATATCATCAGTGAAATAGAAGTTATACGGATATATTTGAACGATGGCTAATCAAATATCCACTTTTACGAGCTGACAAGGACTGCCTGAATGCATCGTTAATGGTGGTCTCTGTGAGGTCAAGTATTGTAACTTGTAATGTAGCTTTCGTCCTCTGAAGGACACACCTCTATAGGCAGCCTCTGAAGAGGGACACAGCTTCTACCTACCAAACCGTTCCCGTTCCCTGACCACGTGAAACACCATGGTGTGATGGAGGACCAAGCACATGCGCTGGTTTATCACTGTTGTCATGACACATGGTTGAAAAGCACTGTGTTGGGAGACATTCATCAGCAGACAGGGGGTTAAATACAGCCACTTGTACTTAAAGATTTCAACTAAATTATCATCAGGTGTAAACTGAGTCCTGCATCATTTATTCTCAGTAGTTCAGATGTTACCAGCGGCTAAACACAGTTATTCCCTGTACATTCGGACTTCCCATCCAATTCACAGTTTTTCTTTTTTTCTTAGCTGCTAACTGGGCAGTGCAAAATAGACTTGTGTTATAATATGACTGGAGTTGTGGATTAAAGTCATCCAATGTTGTAATAAAATGATGTGTTTATGGTCTTTATTGTTTTGCTTTCAGATAAAGTTGACACCTGTCCAAACATGTGACCTTTTGGGGGCTGTTGCTTTGTCACATAATATTTGGTTTGCATAGCAGCAGTATACAATTAGGATTTTAAACACATTTTAAGTAATACAAGTAAGCACTCTTTGGGTTTAACTCACGCTTCTAGTTGTTGTGTCTATTTAAAGAGTTTCTGTTTGTCAGGGAGGGATGTATATGTGTATAGCTGTGCATGTGATGTTGACTTCTGAGTTTCTTAGTTCTGCTTTACTTTATCTTTTACTCACCATTTCAGAGGGATTTAAGGTGCAACTTCACCTACTCCAAAGGTGCAATAACATTTTAATTATTTGTGCAATTATTTTGGAATCTATAATAGTTAATTCTAGATACTAATTTTAAAAATACTTTTTATTCAGGAAGGTGTTTATGACTGTGGGTTAAATCAATGTCAACTATTTTCTTTTTTATTATAGTTTGTTTACTGTAGGGATGGGCAGATGAAGCCTTGAGAAGCATTGAGGCTTTCTTCCTATTTGTACCGACAAGGATTTGTCGCTTCGGGCTTCACTTTGAAGAAGAACAGCGACATCTGGTGGCAGACTGAAAATAAAGCAGCCGTGTAACAGTGTGTGGAAGCACTAGCACACCTCAATGTTTCAATCTCACATTTCTGCAGTAAAAGTCAATTAAAGCTGCGTGTTCATTCATGGATTTAATGTTGCATACAACAGTTATCGATGTTGTTTTTTTACATTGCAATAAAACAATGCTGGTTAATAATAAGAAACGATGTGTTCGATCCACCCCACTCAGAACATAAAAGTGTATATTGCGTGTGTTACCCACTAGAGTATAGAGGAACACTTGCAATGTAGTACAATGTGTTATCTTATTAAGGCCTTAAAGTTTTATGCCAACATATTTATATATAGTATTTGTCCTTTATAACTTCTATTAGTGAGGCAAGATGTCATAGAAGTGGCAGTGGAACATGCTTATGAACATGGGTGGTGAAAGTGGCAGAGATTTGTGCAACATTGTATTTTTCAGTGTGAAAAGTGCTTGCAGGCGTAGATCAGTGCTAAGAATACAAAAAGAGTTGTATAACATAGCCATTAACGAGGTAACATTGACAGGGTATGTTATGAAGTAAAAAAAGAAAAGAAAAAAGGCTCGGGCCTGGTCACTGCTTGGATGGGAGACCTCCCGGGAATACCAGGTGACGTAAGCATTTTTCGCTCCTGATCATTCCAACTCCAGATCACCCCAGATCTTTAAAAGGCTCTTTTGTAGGCACACTTTTGGCTTACGGCCATACCACCCTGAACACGCCCGATCTCGTCTGATCTCGGAAGCTAAGCAGGGTCGGGCCTGGTCAGTACTTGGATGGGAGACCGCCTGGGAATACCAGGTGCTGTAAGCTTTTTTGCACTCTTTCAAAAAAGCACGGGCTTATTTTCTCACTTTCAAGGCTTTCGCAAAGTGAATATTGAGTATGGCGACTGGGGTATTTTGCATGACGACAATGTTTTCACTGTCAACCCCCAGATAGTTGAAGTAGATATTGCACCCCCCAAAAAGTGTTTTCTCTTCTTCGGGGGAGGGAAGGGGGGCCCGGTTTAGGTCCTTGCCTAAATTGATGAAAATAAAGTCCAGAGACGAGGCGCTCTGATTTTCAAAGAGTCCACTGCAGATAGGCAGCAGGGCCCTCTGCTGTTTGTAAGCACACGTAAGGACAACGTGCTTGCAGGCGTAGATCAGTGCTAAGAATCCAAAAAGAGTTGTATAACATAGCCATTAACGAGGTAACATTGACAGGGTATGTTATGAAGTAAAAAAAGAAAAGAAAAAAGGCTCGGGCCTGGTCACTGCTTGGATGGGAGACCTCCCGGGAATACCAGGTGACGTAAGCATTTTTCGCTCCTGATCATTCCAACTCCAGATCACCCCAGATCTTTAAAAGGCTCTTTTGTAGGCACACTTTTGGCTTACGGCCATACCACCCTGAACACGCCCGATCTCGTCTGATCTCGGAAGCTAAGCAGGGTCGGGCCTGGTCAGTACTTGGATGGGAGACCGCCTGGGAATACCAGGTGCTGTAAGCTTTTTTGCACTCTTTCAAAAAAGCACGGGCTTATTTTCTCACTTTCAAGGCTTTCGCAAAGTGAATATTGAGTATGGCGACTGGGGTATTTTGCATGACGACAATGTTTTCACTGTCAACCCCCAGATAGTTGAAGTAGATATTGCACCCCCCAAAAAGTGTTTTCTCTTCTTCGGGGGAGGGAAGGGGGGCCCGGTTTAGGTCCTTGCCTAAATTGATGAAAATAAAGTCCAGAGACGAGGCGCTCTGATTTTCAAAGAGTCCACTGCAGATAGGCAGCAGGGCCCTCTGCTGTTTGTAAGCACACGTAAGGACAACGTGCTTGCAGGCGTAGATCAGTGCTAAGAATACAAAAAGAGTTGTATAACATAGCCATTAACGAGGTAACATTGACAGGGTATGTTATGAAGTAAAAAAAGAAAAGAAAAAAGGCTCGGGCCTGGTCACTGCTTGGATGGGAGACCTCCCGGGAATACCAGGTGACGTAAGCATTTTTCGCTCCTGATCATTCCAACTCCAGATCACCCCAGATCTTTAAAAGGCTCTTTTGTAGGCACACTTTTGGCTTACGGCCATACCACCCTGAACACGCCCGATCTCGTCTGATCTCGGAAGCTAAGCAGGGTCGGGCCTGGTCAGTACTTGGATGGGAGACCGCCTGGGAATACCAGGTGCTGTAAGCTTTTTTGCACTCTTTCAAAAAAGCACGGGCTTATTTTCTCACTTTCAAGGCTTTCGCAAAGTGAATATTGAGTATGGCGACTGGGGTATTTTGCATGACGACAATGTTTTCACTGTCAACCCCCAGATAGTTGAAGTAGATATTGCACCCCCCAAAAAGTGTTTTCTCTTCTTCGGGGGAGGGAAGGGGGGCCCGGTTTAGGTCCTTGCCTAAATTGATGAAAATAAAGTCCAGAGACGAGGCGCTCTGATTTTCAAAGAGTCCACTGCAGATAGGCAGCAGGGCCCTCTGCTGTTTGTAAGCACACGTAAGGACAACGTGCTTGCAGGCGTAGATCAGTGCTAAGAATCCAAAAAGAGTTGTATAACATAGCCATTAACGAGGTAACATTGACAGGGTATGTTATGAAGTAAAAAAAGAAAAGAAAAAAGGCTCGGGCCTGGTCACTGCTTGGATGGGAGACCTCCCGGGAATACCAGGTGACGTAAGCATTTTTCGCTCCTGATCATTCCAACTCCAGATCACCCCAGATCTTTAAAAGGCTCTTTTGTAGTCACACTTTTGGCTTACGGCCATACCACCCTGAACACGCCCGATCTCGTCTGATCTCGGAAGCTAAGCAGGGTCGGGCCTGGTCAGTACTTGGATGGGAGACCGCCTGGGAATACCAGGTGCTGTAAGCTTTTTTGCACTCTTTCAAAAAAGCACGGGCTTATTTTCTCACTTTCAAGGCTTTCGCAAAGTGAATATTGAGTATGGCGACTGGGGTATTTTGCATGACGACAATGTTTTCACTGTCAACCCCCAGATAGTTGAAGTAGATATTGCACCCCCCAAAAAGTGTTTTCTCTTCTTCGGGGGAGGGAAGGGGGGCCCGGTTTAGGTCCTTGCCTAAATTGATGAAAATAAAGTCCAGAGACGAGGCGCTCTGATCTTCAAAGAGTCCACTGCAGATAGGCAGCAGGGCCCTCTGCTGTTTGTAAGCACACGTAAGGACAACGTGCTTGCAGGCGTAGATCAGTGCTAAGAATACAAAAAGAGTTGTATAACATAGCCATTAACGAGGTAACATTGACAGGGTATGTTATGAAGTAAAAAAAGAAAAGAAAAAAGGCTCGCGCCTGGTCACTGCTTGGATGGGAGACCTCCCGGGAATACCAGGTGACGTAAGCATTTTTCGCTCCTGATCATTCCAACTCCAGATCACCCCAGATCTTTAAAAGGCTCTTTTGTAGGCACACTTTTGGCTTACGGCCATACCACCCTGAACACGCCCGATCTCGTCTGATCTCGGAAGCTAAGCAGGGTCGGGCCTGGTCAGTACTTGGATGGGAGACCGCCTGGGAATACCAGGTGCTGTAAGCTTTTTTGCACTCTTTCAAAAAAGCACGGGCTTATTTTCTCACTTTCAAGGCTTTCGCAAAGTGAATATTGAGTATGGCGACTGGGGTATTTTGCATGACGACAATGTTTTCACTGTCAACCCCCAGATAGTTGAAGTAGATATTGCACCCCCCAAAAAGTGTTTTCTCTTCTTCGGGGGAGGGAAGGGGGGCCCGGTTTAGGTCCTTGCCTAAATTGATGAAAATAAAGTCCAGAGACGAGGCGCTCTGATCTTCAAAGAGTCCACTGCAGATAGGCAGCAGGGCCCTCTGCTGTTTGTAAGCACACGTAAGGACAACGTGCTTGCAGGCGTAGATCAGTGCTAAGAATACAAAAAGAGTTGTATAACATAGCCATTAACGAGGTAACATTGACAGGGTATGTTATGAAGTAAAAAAAGAAAAGAAAAAAGGCTCGGGCCTGGTCACTGCTTGGATGGGAGACCTCCCGGGAATACCAGGTGACGTAAGCATTTTTCGCTCCTGATCATTCCAACTCCAGATCACCCCAGATCTTTAAAAGGCTCTTTTGTAGGCACACTTTTGGCTTACGGCCATACCACCCTGAACACGCCCGATCTCGTCTGATCTCGGAAGCTAAGCAGGGTCGGGCCTGGTCAGTACTTGGATGGGAGACCGCCTGGGAATACCAGGTGCTGTAAGCTTTTTTGCACTCTTTCAAAAAAGCACGGGCTTATTTTCTCACTTTCAAGCTTTAGC